>NC_064253.1:69068628-69368628 GCF_003254725.2 Canis lupus dingo
ATATTGTTTCTTGATGTTCCTTGGGTAAATTTCTTTAAGTGTCTCTATCCTCAGCTGAAATGGTATCTTATAATTTTTTTCCATCAATAATCCTTAGTGACTTGTAAGAAGATGGCCCCTAAAATGCTGCCATCTACCATTGGGAGACCAAGTTTCCATTTCAATGATAAACCACAAGAATTTTAGAAGCTATGGGCCAACTTTTATGGAGGTTTCTTGTTAATATTACTCATGATATATTTTCCCTCTATTACTCCAAAGCCATATCCCTTTCAACGACTGGAAAGAGTGTGTATTGTCTGAGTTTAGTGTCTGTAGAGGCACAGGCTTGGGGAAAATGAGGCTTCTTGGGTGTGGATTCAGCACCAGGAAAGTGCTCTGATTATAGAATTGCAGAATCAAAAATGTAATAGAGCCAATCATTTTAAAATCAGACTTTAAAGAGTGATGGGCAAAGAGAAAGGGGGAGCTCAGATTTAGCAACATAGGCTCTGTGCCAGGCATTATATGGGACCTTACCTGTATCTACTGGTTTCAGTCCTGAGAGGGAGCTACTTATTAACTCCGCTTTCCAAGTGAGGAAATTAAGTGGGGCTGCAAGAGTTTAAATAACATGCCCAAATTCACATAGCTAGCAAGTGACAGAGAACCAGTGTCTCCAAAAGGCTTTTGTGACCTAGAATTCAAACTCTCTTCAATGTTCCTGGCTCTGCTGCTTACTTGTTAAGTTACCTTGGATGAGTTACTTAATGTAGCAGAAACTCCACTTCCTCATCTATTAGAGAGAGAGAGAGAGAGAGAGAGAGAGAATGCTTTTGATGCTGTTACTCAGAGTGAACAGTCTCTAGCAATACATGAGCACATTAAAAACTGTAATCATTAAGGTCACCAAAATATCATTATTGCATCATCCTGCCCCTTTAATTACATACATACACAAAAGTAGAATAGTGCTAAGGCAAAGGAGGAAGAAGGGAAGAAGAAATATAATGCTATTTTCAACCTGAATTGTATTCTCGTATGCATTTTGATTTTGTGGTCACAAAGGTGACACTTCAGGACTTCACCATGTGCTTCTCGGACCATAGTCAGGATGAAGGGGTCAACATTCATGAACAAAATCTCTCCATTTTTCTTTTATCTACCTTCCAATTGCATTCTCTCCTCCCTACTTCTAACGTCGGGCTCCTATCTAATTGTATGAAGCCTCTTTGTCCTCTCTTATCTCTGAAGCATTCATCTTGAGAGATGTGGGCTGGAGAGGCAGAAAAGGAGTGGTCAGGGGGATGGATTGAACTGGCCAGAGGAGAGACAAGATGACCAAGGCACAAGGCAAGGGACTCTGAGCACCAGGGAGTGAAGGCAAAGACTATCCTGGCTGTCAGTCTTCTCTTCACACAGTCTGGTGCCTCAGTCCCTATATTATCTTCTGTTAGGAGATACATACATCATAGCAACTGCAGGGATTTTCAAATGTCACTTTTGTCTCTGTCCACTCTATCCCCTGGTTGCTGATGTGGGAGCCCCAAGAGATATTCATCAATCTTACTGTCTTCATCCACTTGGAAATCATCAAACTTCCCAAAACAGGTTACTCTCTTTTTCCGATCCTGAATTTCAATCCTAGAACATTGTCCAATAACAACTCAAACAGGGAAGTTAATGAAAACAAATATTCTCCAGACTTATACAACTTATATATGTACATATACCTTTAGGTGCACATACGTGTGTGTGTGTGTGTGTGTGTTATTCCCCAACATACATCTGTGTGTGTACTTATGCAAAATCAACTGACTTGCTTTTGAACATTGTACAAGCAGGACTGCATTTTTTCTCTCAGACTTTAAGCCCATTAGGATAAGAGGGTTTTGTTAGATTACTCTGAGTTTTCATCATACATTAGAAGTCCAGGCTGTCTCTGAGCTGGTTGCTGTATTTCCAAGTGATCTTTTTTGCCAACCTATCACGTTGGCTTATCAAATATACAACCAAGTTGAGGTACATTTTAGGGAGCTCCAACCCAAGTTTTGAATAATTATAATCATTCCTTTTTACTTGTTTTTTATAGTTTTGAAGTACCAGGATCAAGTGCTTTGGAGAAGTTATATTAAAAAAAAAAAAAAAAAGCTAATGAATTCATGTATTCCATTTGGAAATCTCTGTGTTTTCGTTGGTGGTGTTCTTCACCCCACCCCCTCTTTGGAGATCAAAAGCTCCTCTTTTGGACCAAGGGACAAATCAGGTTATAGAAATTGCCACACTTTCTCCACCCTCCCTCCAAACAGGCGGCAGCTTGGGCTTTTTGGATCTTGGCAGTTGCGTTCCCCCTTTGTCCCTGAGGTGGTCCAGGGGAGGACCCAGGCCATTGTCCCAGGCTCCAACCTTTGTTGGATTCTTGAGAAAGGGCTGCTAAGGCAGACACAAGGCCGGCTTTCAAGTTTTCCCGCCTCGAAAACTCTATTGAGGCGTTTTGTGTGGTTACTTGTGGGGGTCAGGCTTCTGATCTGACCCCTCGCATCCCCGGGTAATTAGAGCATGCAGAACAGCACCTCCTTCCTGGCTAATTGGCTCTCTCAATGAACCTTTCAGAGAGGAAGTTTGTCTATGACTCACTTGCCCTCCACAGCACACTTCAGGCCCCAGCTCACTCATCTGTCTAGGTGATGGGATAGAGATTTAGGATGCGATTAGAACTGGGATCAAACAAGCCCCTGATTGGCCCATTAGCGATGGGGCCCATTAACTCTTTGAGAGCTGTCTACCACCCTGGTGGGAAACCGACCGCAAGTGAAGGCACTTTCTCAGGCTTGGTGATGCTAACACGTTTATAATCTATTTCCAGAAGTTATGATAGCTCCTGGGGCCTACCTGGGAATCAATCAGCACAGTAAAAAACAGCAACATTTAGCTTGACATTAACAAACAGCTTAGGAAAAGACAGAAAGCTGACGGGAAGGGAGTTGGAGTGGAAAATAGTTATTGTAATAAATCATGATACACTGGTGGCAGAGATCGGGTTTAGGGAGGCAGCTCTATGGAGCTTCGTGCTCTTAATTCAAGGAAGCAAGTGTGAAGCAAGCAAGGAAGGGCTCCTCAGTAGCCCTAGACACAAGACCTCCCTGGACACAGTCCTTGTGGACTGCCCTCCAGCCAGGCCACTCCATCTGGTAATGGCCACATTACATTTCCTGCTGGAAAGAGTAAGGATTCTTAGCAGGCTCCAGTGCAGACAAATTAGGTCTTGGTTTTGTAGGTCATCTCTTGTTTTTCATGAATGATTTACCTCCCACTTTCCTGGCTAATGCCCAGGTCATTCACAGACTGTAACTTGAATCTTCCCTGACAGGTTGTGACTTTTAGGAGTTCTTAAGTGGTGAGTTATGTGAGCAAGGAATGCTAAATGTTAAAAATAAAGACAAACACCAGGCTGTTAATGCCGCTTACGTTAAGGATGGCAAGGAAGGATGGAGGAGTGAGGGGGTAGAGGAAGAGTATTTTTTTTCATATACTTTTGAGTATATACTCCTTATGGTAATACAGTAAGTTTTCATTTTGAAATGGGAAAAAGAAACTTTAAAAATGTTTTTATATTTTTTTCATAAGGAGAACATGTAAGTTGGCTTTTCTTGGCTTTTTTATTCGATGCATCTCATGCCACATGGATTAGTAAGAATAAGATCTTGCTGATAAAAAAAACTCTTATTTAAGAGTTCATATAGGTCAGCCTATATATTTGCATATTGAATCTTAGCTCCGCCACTTGCTGACTGGATAGTTGGGGTAATTTTATTCAGTTTCACCAAAGACCCAAGACCTTCATCTGCTAAGTGGAGATATTTTGTAAATATCTTTGTGGTTTGTCATGTGGATTAAAAGTAAAAAAAAAAAAAAAAAAAAAAAAAAGATAATGCATATGCAGTGTCCAGTCCCACACTGAATACCAGGGGATGGCTTTGTTAATGGTGTGAATGCTGCTGTTGTCATTGTAGTTCAGGGAGCTCTGTTTCAGGAGAATGAAGTCATGATCACCCAATGGGAGAGTCTGCATTCTAGGCCCTCTGACTTCAAGCTTGCTTCCCTCTCAGGACCCCAGGTGGGTCCCTCTACTGGTTTTTATTCAGGGGTTAAAGGGAGCATGTTTGCTTTACTGTCTCCATTTTATACAAGAAGAAACAAAAGAAAAATGTTAAAGCTGGCTCAAATCATCCAGAACTTTCTTCACAGCCTAACAGGGTTGTTTACTCAGAAATCCTACTGCTTTTGCAATAGAAAAAAGTAGTATTTTTAGGGTACCACAGATGATTTTCCCATCTTGGGTTATGGTATTCTTATGACTTTTCTCACTGTGGGATTTTAACAAATTGAATCCACTGGTGGAAATGGTTTGATTTCTCTCTCCTGCATTGTGAGCTCGAGAGCACACATTATTTATCCGTATGCAGTGCCTGACACTTGTCATAATCTTTGAATGGGCAATGATAAAAGCTTAAACTGTGAAAAAAACAAAACCAACTCAAATATCCACAAATACAGCATGGATGATTTTCCCAACTATATGTTAAATGTTAATGGTGAGACACAGTTTTCTTCATTCTTACATTCCAAGCAACATGTGCTGTGCCTAGGGCATAGTAAGACTCAATAAATGCTTGTTGTGTGTGACTCAATAAATGAATTATAGCTACTATTTGAAAATCTTAAAAAAGAAGAAGGAGAAGAAGAAAGCCTCAAGGAGCCACCACTTCATTTGCTGACTGCAAGGCATGCCCTTGGGTAATCGCAAAGAGAAAGGGAGAGAGCTAGATTTAGACCATAGATTTAGACCATAAGACCAGAGCTAGATTTAGACCATAAGAAAAGAAAGAAGGGGGATGCCTGGGTGGCTCAGTGGTTGAGTGTCTGCCTTTGGCTCAGGGCATGATCCTGGGATCTGGGATTGAGTCCCACATCGGGCTCCTTGGAGGGAACCTGCTTCTCTCTCTGCCTGTGTCTCCACCTCCCCCCCCCCCGCCCCATGTGTCCCTCATGAATAAATAAAATCATTTAAAAAAAAAAAAGAAAAGAAGGGAAGAGGAGGGAATAGGTAGATACAGAAGGAAAATGAGGAATATGTGGGGAAAAGATGGAGAAAGAGGATGAGAAGAAAGAACGAAGAAAGAAAGAAAGAAAGAAAGAAAGAAAGAAAGAAAGAAAGAGAAAGAAAGAAGAAAGAAAGAAAAGAAAAAAAAGAAAAGAAAAGGAAAGAAAAGGAAAGAAAAGAAAAGAAAAGAAAAGAAAAGAAAAGAAAGAAAAGAAAAGATAAGATAAGATAAGAAAAGAAAAGAAAAGATAAGAAAAGAAAGAAAAGATTTATGCTCCTAAATCCTGTCTTATGAATAGTGCATACAAGGAGTGGTAACATAAATGAGGCTTGGCTTATAAAGAAACAAGACAAAGGGTCGGAATTTTCTGAATTAACAATAGAGGTGTTTGTAGCAAGCTCAGCGGAGTATGTGACAAGACTTCTATTTTCAGGCCTCACTATGAATTCATGCCGATCTTATACAGGGTGCACATCAGCTTCCTGCTTTTTTCTCTTCATATACACCCTCAAGGTTCATAGTTTGGTGAAAAGACCAGAACTAAAACCTGTTGTTTTTCTCCCTGCCCATTTAGTAAGGGCTGTCTATCCTTTGGGTGCTTAGAGGCAGAATCTGTGCTAGAAAGCACATGGACCTAGGCTCAGGAGACTGGGCTTCCAGTCCTTTGAGTTTTGGCACCACTTACTTGACCTGGATCTTTTTTCTTACAACTTCAGTTTTGCTCTTGTGGGAAGAATCCTAAATAAAAATTCTTTAAGGTTTCTTCTGTTTCGACATCTTCTGTTGTCTTCTTTCCATGACTACTTTGGCCTTGAAGATGAGGTGCCTATATGGGCTGGTAGCTACTGTTTACTAAGTGTGTTGTGAGGGTTCGTGCAAAGGGCTTTATGTGCAATATCTCATTTAATCCTCACATCAACTCTGCAAAAGGGAATTGCTCTTCAATTTTATAGATAAGGGCCAGAATCTCAGAGAAATAAAGTTTTGATCATGTTCCTTTATTGTAACTCTTGACATGGCCCTAGTTGAAGGAATGCCTCGATAGGATCTTGACAAGCATGGACTCTATATAGATACTAGCTGGCTGCCTTTCTTTCTTTCAAGTTTCCTACTGCATGGTAGGCACTGTAAGGAACACCCTGCCACATCAATTATAGCAATGACACATTTGCTGATTTCCTTTCCTTGGAGAAACTGGCAAGAGGGAAGTCCATAGGCTGGGAAGTAGGAAATATAGATTTTCTCTTTCTCCCTTTAAGTCTCTGTTTATCCTTAAGGAAAAACATTTCTTTCTCTTGGATTCAGTTGTTCCAACTGCCAAGGAGGGAGAGAGGGGAATCCTGGCATGGATGTGGATAATGCATTGGATAAGAGCACACTGAAGCTTTGGTATTTAGGTTAAATTCTAATCCGCTTTTCTAATACCCTTTTGCAACTTACTTAACCTCACTCAGATGCAGTTATTCTAGGATAAAGTGGGAATAATATTAGTTTGTTTCCTATAGGTTTCTTGTGAGTGTTAAGCTAGCTAATGTGTGCAAAAAAAGTAGCATGATGCCTGGTGCAGTACAAATTATTACTGGTATCGTTTTGAGGAAAGTGTAACATGGGCAGAACAGTTGAGCTCAAAGAACTCTAATACCATTTAAGAGTAGAATCTGAGCACAGATTTTGAATCCTGATCTCTGAGCCTAGTCATAACTGGGGGAAGGGCATTCTTGGAGGAAGGATAGAAGCAAGAGAGAAACTCATGCTGGGAAGCACAAACAGCTCCATACAGTTGGAGCACTGGTCATGTGTATATACCGTGGGATGGAAGCTCAGTGAGAAGAGAGACTGGGAAAATAGGCAAGGGAGAGTCATCGAGCACCCTAGACAGCAGGTGACAGAGGAAAGGCTGCACTCTCAAATGGTGGGGGGCACAGTAGTGTCAAGATGAAGTTAGCATGGTAAAGTGAAGAAAGGCAGTGACATGCATATGTCTACAGAGCACTTGCTCAGCTAATAAGAGCTGGTTTTATTTAGATCGCATGTTGATTTTGGGAATGATTTGGGAGGTTAGGCCTGAATGAGTGATGAGGTGTCCTGGGGGTTCTCCCAAACCACTTCTTGGCACTGCCATGGTGGGATTTGGAGGGAAGAGAGGGAATCTGGACTTTGGGAGGCTTGCAAAGAGGCTCCTGCGGTTATCTGTGGAGGGATGCTGTGAGCTGGACTCGCACAGTGGCCATGGGCATGTGGAGGGACAAGTCTCAGCCTACTGTGAGGTTGGAAGGGCAGCCTCTCTCTAGCTTGGCTGTCAGTTTGGATGTCACCCTTTGGTTCAGAAACCTGATCGCTGAGACTTTGCCTACCCCAGGAGCTGCTCTGTGGACCTGAGGCCCAGCACAACACAAAGGACAATGAGCTCAGCTCCTGGGCCCCTGGGGATCAGTACTTGCAGAAGGAGAACAGGCCTGCCAGGTAGGAGTTTCTCAAACACTCTTCCTCCTCCACCCCTTGATTTCGGGAATGCATAGAGAACCACTGTGGTTTGGATGTGAGACGTGGAGCACAGCAGCCAAATGAAGTCAGGCTGTCCGTCTGTTCTAAATTTAACTCCTTAACCACGTTTGGGCACAGTACCTTGTCTGAGGTTGTTTTCTACCCCAAATGTATAATGTCAGGGTGTGCCAGGGAGGGATGCGGGCAGTGACGACAGCGGGCCTAGGAGAAGAAAATACGAGCAGCCCCTATAGCCAATCTGATTAGCGCCTACACTCCCAACTGGACACTCCACCCCAAAACCTCACTCAGTCAGGCAAGCCACCTTCTTCAAACAGATTTTGACAAAATTACCATGTCAGAACCTCTGTGCATAAGTGTGATTCAGTGCTGCTTTCCTTAAGTTCTTTTAGGGGCATAAAATTTGGAAAATATTAATAATTGCTATTTTAAGCATTCCCCATGTAGAAGGCACAGGGCTAAGCATTCTCTATTTGTTATCTTGCTTAATCCTCACAGCAACCCTATGAATTAGATACTATTATTAACTTATTAATAAAGATTGGGGAAAAAAACCTTATGGTGACTAAATAATTTGCCTAAGACCTCACAGCTAGCCAGTAAAAAGTCTAGACCTGAATTCAATATTATCTCAACCCAAATGGTACTGCACAGATTCCTCAGTGCAGGGAAGTATCTGCACAGACCAGGTGCACCAGCCTGCTACTTGTGGAGAGGTAAAATAAAATATCATAAGAAGAAAGGGGGGCACCTGGGTGGCTCATTCAGTTAAGCATCTGACTCTTGATTTCAGCTTGGGTCATAATATCAGGGTCGTGAGATTGAGACTCACATCTGACTCCATGCTCAGCATGGAGTTTGCTTGAGGTTCTCTCCCTCTGCCCCTCTCCCTGCTGATGTGCTGTTTCTCTAACTAAATAAACATAAAAATAAAATAAAATACCATCAGCCCATTACAGAGAGAGAGAAAAGGAGGACCAAAGATCAGTGGTTTGCCCTAAATCTCACAAGAAGGGAGCAGAAGAGCAAGTACTGGAACCAGGATGCCTATCACCAAGAAAATGACCCAGAATGAACAGCCACTTTGCCATCAGACATTAAAAGCAAAACACAACAATTAAAAAAACCCAAAACTTCTTATTTTGAATTACTTTTAAGCTTACTAAAAAAGTCGCAAAAATAGAGCACAGTTACCATATATCCTCTAGCCAAATTCCCCCAGTATAAACATCCTACATAACTGTAGTACAACCATCAGATTGAGAAAATTAACTTTGGTACAACAACCATTAACTATACTCAAGGCCTTACTGAAATGCCACCAGTTTTTCCACTCATGTTCTTTTCCTGTTCCAGAATTCTATGAAGATCCCACATTACAGTTAGTCATTATTTCTTTTTAGCTCCTACAGAATGCAACAGTTCTTTAGTCTTAGTCTTCCTTTGTCCTTCACGACTTTGACATCTTTGAAGGGTACTGGTATTTTGTGGAGGCCCCTCAGTTTGTGTTTGGTGTTTTCACATGATCAGAGTGAGGGTAATACATTTGGGGCATGAATGTCACAGAAGTGATGCTATATCCTCAGGGCATCATATCACTGGGTTATGCTCTGTGTGTGTCTTTTTTGCTGGTGACGTGAAGTTACCCTTGATCACATGGAGAAGGTTGCTCCACAATAAACTTGCTCTCCCCTCTGCCTCCGTAGTTGGCAAGTATCTCAGAAATGGTATCTCTGAGACTCTTTCCTGTTTCTCTCCAATCTTTCACTCACTGATTTCAGCATCCATTAGTAAAGGTATTTTATTTATTCATTTATTTATGATAGTCACAGAGAGAGAGAGAGAGAGAGAGAGAGAGAGAGAGAGAGAGAGAGAGGCAGGGACACAGGCAGAGGGAGAAGCAGGCTCCATGCACCGGGAGCCCGACATGGGATTCGATCCCGGGTCTCCAGGATCGTGCCCTGGGCCAAAGGCAGGCGCTAAACCGCTGCGCCACCCAGGGATCCCTCAGCATCCATTAGTAAAACTTGTATGTAGCAAGTATCCCTGTGCTGTTTGATTACTGTTCAATTTCAATTTCTTCCCTTCCATTTGTATTAATGTGAATCCCATCGTAAGGACTTCCATTCAGTCCCATCTATCTAAAGAATCAAATATTTTTTATATCTTCATGAACTCGTGGATATTTATTTTATTCTGTGGATTCTAATCCACTACTACTATTTTCTATTTTGTTGCCCAAAATGTTCAGTTTTGGCCATGAGGAGCCCTTGTAGGTTCGCTGCTAGATATCTTACATCACAGTGCTTAACATTCTTTTCACTAATTGAAGCAGCTGCCTAAAATAGAAATAGAAATTATTTCTCAGTTCCTCATTTTCTCTTATTTTTTTTATACTCTATTCCACCTTTATCCTGTTTCCAAAGTCTGAAAAGTCTCAGCTCCAAAATGTCTTAAGTCTCTCCTCACAGCCTCAACCTGGTTTGGGATCCCTCTCTTCTCATTTAAACCACTATGACATTTTGGTCTTGTTCTTTCCAGTCCCCTCCCAACAGCCCCTCCCCCCAACCAAACTCTTTTCCGCTTGGCAGATGAAATAACGTTCTGATAATGATCAGGTCACTCCCCTACAAAGGCTCCTGCTTGCAGGACAGAACTGGTGCTCCTTAGCTTGACTTGCAAGACCATGCATGATTTGGCCACAGTCAACTTTTTCATTCTCATCTACTAGTTCTCCGTCTGTTTAGTGATCCCAACTCTGAGTTCCTCATCTTTCCCATAATAGAGCACACTATTTCATCTTTCTGCACTGTTGCACATGCTCTCGATTTTGTTTAGAACGTTCTTAATCTTGAAGAGCAGATAATAGAGGAGTTTACTCTCATTAGTTCTCTATTAATCTCACAGATGTCTTAATACCTCAGCTCTGAGCTGGTGTGCATTTTATGGAACCAATGCCAGAATTCCTCACTCAATAGATATCCATTTATGCAAAGGACCCTCAACTGTTTTCACAACTTCCTGGACATCTAATTTACATCTTCTGGAGGAGTGAAAATGGGTTTTGTGGAATATTTTTAAATATTCTATTTGAGTTTCAATCTTGTGGCAGAGCAAGCAGAATTGTGGACTGTGGTGGAGGTAAAATTCATCTTTTGTGTGTTGAGACCTCCTTTAATGGAATGACATCATCACTATCATTGCCTCATCACCAAAAGCTCAATGCTACTGTGATCACTGTCATCAATAAAATTTGTACTAACACTACGACTGCTGCCCTTATCAAACCCGACAGCAAAACTAAGCTACCATTATCTTGCCCCTACCATCACCATTAGCACCATTAACCACACCACTAAACCAGCAAGAACTAGCCTTTCCTGATTAGCATGAGCACTAATATCTCCCGTGTGTTAACAAACTTATCATATATATATATATATACATGCACATATATATCTCACATATATGTATATCATATACATATATATATATATAATTTTTATAGGAAGATATCTCAACATGAAGAAATTAATTTATTCAAGATTATCTGATTGGTAAAAAAAATAAGATTATTGGATTGTTAAATGCTGGAAAGGATAGAAATGTTGGATACAAGTACTGAGTCAATTTAAATTCAACTCTCTTATTATACAAGTCGGAAAATAAAGAAAACTGAAGAGATAGAGAATGGCTCAAATCTTGCCCTTACTCTTAAACTAAAATTATATTCACTGTGCTACATAGATCCATTTTCCCCTCTGGACTCTCATAGTGTCTTTAGATTTTTCTTATTGCACAGAGGTTTTTTGTTTGTTTGTTTTTTAGCATCTAATACAGGCATGTATTCACCCAATAATAGAACAAAATGAGCACAGAACCCCAGAAAAAGACTTAAAGGGTAGTAAGAACGATTGTTCTTCTCCAAACCCCAAAACTAAACTTGACAATAAATGAATTTTTTATTTTTATTCATTTGAATCCATCCCATTTACAGTGTGTGAATTTAATGTGCTGTCTCAGAATGAACATGGAGGCATCACTTAGTCCCCCAGACTGTAGCTCAGCAGCCAAAAAATAATTATGATTCTCCATGACTAAGAAGAAAGGGTAACGTCTTCCAATACAATTGGCACAGATGGAAAAGCAATGAAGCAGTAAAATGAAAGATGGTAGCACCAGAGGGCAGAGGTAGATTTAGAGAGTCCTTTTACTCTCAGTGGTGAGAAAAGGTTTGGGCTTGAATGACATGGATTAGTTGTATATCTGAGGGATGAATGGTTTGTAGCTTCTGAATGGTTTTCTTCCTTAGGTGAGGCACAGCTGGGTCTATGGGAGGAGGGCGCAAAGCTGCCACAAATTAAAATGAGTTTAGAACTGGGGCTTCTAGGAATTAAATAGGGAATGTGATTGGCCACAGATCTCGTAATTAGGTTTTTGAGACATTCTGCTGGGCAGGTTATGAAATTCTGACAACACCCAACCCTCCTCCTTTTGTAAATTCTAGGCCATGCATGACCCCCCACACACACTTTTCACCCAATCTTTCTAATGTGCCTATTCCTTTAGAACATGAAGTCTCAACTGAGACCAAAGTTAAGACTTAATTGCTGACTCTAATTAACCATAAAAACTTGATCTACCATGTAGTGCTCCTTCTATCCTCCTGATAGAATATTAATGATTATAGAAGATAGTAGAGGGTACACCAAAAGTAGACACATAAGGCTTGGACTTGGCTTTAAAGCATACACGGAATGAGGGAAACAAGAATCTACATACAAAGTCTCATATTGATTTTGAGTCTTATTCAATGTTACAGTTATTAATAACTCAATAGGCTGTGCTTATAGTTTTCTTGTCTGTATTTCTCCATCTAACTTTAACATTTTTTTCCAGGAAACTTAACTGGTTCTTCATTTTGCTATCACCCACCAAAACTCTGCCTCAGTATTTTGACCATAGTCTAAACTTTGTACTGAGTCTGTCATTAAGATAGTCAATGAGTATTTCTGTGACTCTATTATATCACCAGTACAGGAAAGGAGGAGGGGAGGTATGAAGGGAGAGAAGGAGGGAGAAAGGCAAGCCAGCCAGACATGGTTAGCTGTTTTCAATGAGATTATGGTAGGAAGAGGAAATCAAATAATAATAAAGAACTACAAAAATTCAAAGTGTCTCAAGCATCGTGAAATAGAAACACTGACAAATTTTTATGTGGAGAGCTAACCTGATTGGGAGAGCAGAATGGCTTTTTCTGTCATATTTAGACTGAGAAATGAAGGACGAGTAGATTTTAGCCACATACGAAAAGATAAATATGCATTCTAGGAAGAGCCAAAAAGCAATGAGTAAGCCTAGCAAATGAAGAGAAAATTGGGGGAACTTCAGCTGTGGTTGTAGAACAATCAGGGTTTGAGGACAGCTAGGCAAGGTGTAGGACACATAGGACATACAGACTAGGTAAGAATTTTAGACCCTAATCTGGTGCTATAGTCATGTTTACGGGTTCTGTGCTTAGTATATCCTTGCACATAATAGCTTCTTAATAAAAGTAAAGTTAGCTAAGCTGTCAGAGGCATCAGTAGACCAAGAAGAATCCAACTGAAGTGCTGCTCTTCGTTTTGGCCTTGAAAGATTCCTCTGCTGTAACAGAGGTCTTACAGTGAAAAGGAACGTACCTGCATCTCAGTTTTCTAATCTGTCAAATGGGGTATTATGACAATCCCAAGAGACAATGCATGAAAAGCACCTGGCTCCTAGTCGGTATTGAGAAAATGCTGTAACCTTTGTCTCCCTCCCATACTCTTAGATTTAGATAATCATTGATTGTGTCATCTCATATAAGAGTTTCATAAATTTTAAGAGATAAGATAATCACATCAGAAGATTCCCCAAACAGAATGTCAAAATTAAATAACAATATTACTAATAATTATACATATGATCATATATAACTATATATAACTATATATAACTAAACTATATATAACTATAACTATAACAACTATATATATATATATATATATATATATATATATATATATATATATATATAATTTATACACAAAGGAGGGGAATGGAAGAAAGTGAAGGGGCACTCATTAAAAGCCCAGGGGAAGATAATGTCTTGTCCTTTATATGTTGAAAAAGAATAATTTGGAACCCAATAATGCTTTGGACTGAATTCCAACACTAAATGCTCTAATCCTAATGGCTCCTTCCAGTTGAAATATTTTGTCTTCATTAGGTCTGTAAAATCTGGTTTTCCTCGTATTCAACCCCTTGGCAAGTCATTCCGATTTTATCTTCTCAATCCCTCTCATACCACTTGTTCTGCTTTCCATCTGTTTGCTGTTGTTACAATCCAGGGTCTCATGGCCTTTCCCCAGGTCTCTCCACTTGTTTTTCCTCTCAATCCATTGCTCTACTTTGCCAGGTGAATCTTTCCGTAACCCACTTCAGTCAAGTCTTTACCAAAATTAGTCTAGAAGAGGTTATAAAGCCTCTCAGGCCTAAAATCCCAGGCCCTTCACAACTGTTTATGTTTTGCCCTCCCAACATTACCAGGTGCTGGGCTTCTTTCCTTTCCCTAAACTTCAGCTGAAAAAAATAGACACATAGGTCGATAGAACAAAATAGAAAATTCAGAAATGAACCTAAACTTTAACCAAACTATTGCCTTTATTTCCTAAATCTGTTCTTTTGTTCAAACAGCTCCCTCTGCCTGGATTCCTCCCTGGTCCTTGCCTCAAATTCAGCTCCTTTACATCATTAGCTCAAATGTCTCTTCTTCCATGAAGACTCTAAGGACTGTCCAACCTTACTCCCAAATACTACCCTCAACTTTCTAGTTGGAAATGTCCTCCAAAGTCTTTTTCTTTCTCATATGCAGTGTTGGGTTATTCATTTATTAAAAAACATCATCTGTGACAATTCGTTTCAGATTTTATACTATGATCCCCTACAGGACAGAAGCTACATCTCATTCCTCACATTATCCCCAGTGCCTAGCATGGTGCTTGACGCACAAGAGTTCAATGTCCCTTGTGGGAATGAATTGGTTATTCTGAATCCTTTCTGTAAATTGCAATAAAGAGAAAGCCTATGAAGAGAGCCGGAGTTAGTTCTGACAGATACAAGAATAATCCCCAAATAATGGTAATTCATAACATAATTTAGACAGAGAAACGAGAAACCCAGAGAGGGTTTTCTCCCTTAATGTTTATCTTTGGAGGCCTCATGCGCATTATGGCTATGAGAGTCTTGGTCTTGCTCAAAATTGTTTTGTTTTTCTTCTTTTTCCTGGCCCTCCCCCACCTCACTTTCTTTTTACAATGTTCTTAAAAAGTTGAGAATGGTTTATCTTAGCATTTGTAAGTTTATTTGTGGATGCAATTGCAAAGCTCATCATGTCAGTTTTATGAGAAGTCTGAGTCCATTGTCCTTAGAAAACGAAAATGATTAACATTGATTTGTTTTGTTACCCAATTGTTTAAATTATAATAACTCCCCATCAGGGTTTTTTAAGTACAGCTGTGTTTATGGATTAAGATCTACTGACTCAAATATTTACAGTGTTCCAAAAATTACGAGAACATACAGTGTCAGGAATTTTCCATAGGCTGCTCCCTTGAGCTGGAGTGGGTTTCTGTTCAACTTGAAGAGAAGACTTTAGACAATTTCAAAGGCCATCAACAGGTTTATGTAATTGTATCTCCAGACAGGCACCAAATGGAATAGCTCTCAAGAAAGGAAACATTGGCTAACATGGCCATATTCACAGTCATCTATGGTGGTATTAAAGGAGCAGGCGTAGAGTGCTTGAGGCCCGAAGACTATGAAGGACAGACCCTACTGGCCTGTAAAATCTAGCCTGTTGCTTTCACTTAATTCTGTATTGTTTCAACATGCCTCTGCCTTAACATACTTAAAGTTCAACTGGCCTAGAGTAGGAACAGAGCTTCACCATTTTCTAGTTCTATGACCTGAGACAAAGTACCTCATCTTTCTGGACTTTCTGTCCTTTCCTATGGAATAAAGGTACTTGTGGGAACATGAAGAGAGAGCAGGATGTAAACACGTTTAATGAACACTCATTGGCTTCCTTTTCCTTTAAACCAGATTCTATCCTTGGAGATACTGGTTTAGCCTGCCTTTGGCCCAGGGCACAGTTCTGGAGTCCTGGATCAAGTCCCGCATCAGGCTCCTCCCGGCATGGAGCCTGCTTCTCCCTCTGCCTGTGTCTCTGCCTGCCTCTCTCTCTCTCTCTCTCTCTCTCTCTCTATATATATATATATATATATATATATACACAATTCTTAAAAAAAAAAAAAAAGAAGTGGTATTTTCTCCCCCAGAGGAAGCTTGTGAAAGGGTAGAAATACTGTCTTGGCAGATGGAACTGAGTGTCCAGCTTGTCTCTGGTCACCTTGCCATGGAGCTCAGTTAATCCACTTTTCCTCTCTTGAGGAAAATGTCATCTGTTTACTTCTTATGCTGCGTGATAGGCTTCTTTATGGCTGGCACTGTGGCTTATTTGGCCTTGTATGCTGTATCACAGTGCAAAAGTCCATGGTGAGACCTAAAAAGGAGTTTGTTGAAGAAGCTAAGGAAAATGCAAAGGAAGAAAAGGAGGAAAGAAAGAATGAAGAAAATAATCTGCAAATCTATGATAAGCACATTTTTCTTAATTCATAGGATTGATTACAGATTGAGAGAGAAAAACACACACACATTATATTGAATGGTAAAAATCACAAAATTAACCTACATTTTTATTGTACTTTACAGTTTAAATACAACTTTTATGTCTATTATCTAATTTGATCTTGCAAAGTCTCTTGAACTAACTTGGACAGGGATAATTACCCCCATTCAATAAAGGGTTAAACTGATACTCAGATCATTGAAATTATTCACCCAAGGCTATATGGGTAAAATTGTGGATTCAGACTATGGTCCCTATTTCTCAAATTGAAATGTAGAGCTCTAGCTAATACACTATGCAAGTTAGATGCACTGTAGAAATTCAAGGGGGAAAAACACATAAATTTAAACTAAAATAATAAGAAAATGGCGAGGAATTACAGTATGTTAGATGAATCAGTTATCAAAGTGTTAATGGTCTAGAAAGGCAATTGAGTTCATATATAAATTTCCCAAGTAATTGGCAGAACATAATAGTTCTCCTAAAACACTAGCTGGATGCTAATGTGTACTGTTTGTAGTATTCTGATAGAGGACAAGAAGCCACGTGAGGTCAGACATGCCTGCCCTTCAGTACCAGCTCGGCTACTTATCCATGCTGCCACCCTGACTCATGTGAACTCGGAGTCTCAGTTCTGCAGTGTGTAAGTGGAGTTAACAATACCTGCCTCATGCAGTAGTTACAAAGCTGAGATACAATAACCTACAGAAAACATAATGCATGTTAATAATATGGCCATTACTACAGAAGGAAGAAACATTATCTTCGAAAACCTCCTTGCATTTCCGAGGTGAAGGCAGATTCTGTTCTGCTGTACTATTGTTCTAGTTGAGAACTGTGCCTTGTCCTGGCATTCTCTCCAGAGCTATATAAGGATATGCATAGTCCCTGACAATCCACATCATAAGAGACGTAGTCCTAAAGAATGCTGAGATGTGGTTAACCTCCTCATGGGAACGTCCTGCGCCTGGCAGCAAGAGAGGGCTTACAGAGTGGCAGTGGAAGCTTGTCAAACCCCAGCTTGCACCAAGTGCCTCATCTTTTTGGAGACACTCTCACCAGAAGTTCCAGACAACATTCTAGCCCTTTTCTGGCTGTCTTTTGTATCAACCTGTGTCTGCTTCTGACTTCTTTACAAAAGTGAAACCCAGCTGCAAAAATCTATCCCTTCATCCATTGTGTTAATCATTGATTTATCCAAACCATCTTGACTGCTCCCACATGCCTGATTCCATGCTGATTTTGTACATCAATGATGAATTTAAGGCGAGGGTCACTGAATTCTCATCCTAACAGCTAAGGCTCTGAAGACAACCTGGTTAAAGAAAATGTTGCAGATCTGAGTGAAAGATCTGATTCTGAATTCTCATAGTATCTTTAGAGCATCAATTTCCTCGTCTGGTAAAAAGAGGTGATCTCTTCTTTTAAGGGCTCCTGGAAGAACTACTGAGAGATGTGTATAATGCTCCCAGCAGATAATAAATATTCATCACATGTCTCCTTTTCCTTGACATAATATTTCAGAGGAAAAGTGGTTGTATTACAGGAGGTGATAAAAAGTCTAAAGAGCTAAGGTATTAATCTCTCATTTGGTATGTGCACAATAATTTTTGAATGAATGATTGAAAGAGTGAATGTCTCCAAGGCTCTTACTGTGTCTTTTCTTCTTTGTCTTCTTCAGCACATCTACAAAAGCACTGAATAAGTGTTGAATTATGGAGAATTCATGAATTCTGAGAACCAAGGAATTACAATATATTTTTAAAGCATTTTATTTATTTGAGAGAGAGCATTAGAGCAAGAGAGAGAGAGCACAATTAGGGGAGAAGAACAAGCAGACTCCCCACTGAGCGGGAAACCCAACAAGGGGCTTGATCCCAGGACTCTGGGATCATGACCCGAGCTGAAAGCAGATGCTTAACTGACTGAGCCACCCAGGTGCCCAGGAATTCCAATATTTTAAGTAGACAAGGGCCCATAGAAATGGTCCAGTACATCACCACTTTTTCAGACAGGACCAATGTGCCAGACTTAGAAAGGATAATTTAGGAGAGGTCAATGAAGAGATGACTTATAAAGGTATGACCAGGGTCAGAGAAACCAAAAAGAACTGATGTACCACCATAATGCTGGCAATAGCACCCTTAGGCCTGAGGGAATGAGAAGAAGGATTGGGTTATTGTAGTCTTGGGAAAGCAGACAACAGTTGTAGGAGATAACAACTGACAGGAATTGCAGTCTTCAGATGAAAGACTAGCCACTGTTCACATGTGGCCCTGACAGGGAGCAGAAGAATGAAAATCCCAATCCCTACCATCTCCCTTTTTTTGGTCTCTTTCGGTGAAACCCAACTGACCACCTGTGGGCAAGGGACCTCACTGATACAGCACATAGAGGTCAGGATGTTAGGTCAGAGAGCAGAAAGGAGAAGGGAAAAGGACAGTAGAGCACACAAAGAACAGTCAACAGACACATCATAACGGAGAGAAAATTTAAGCTCGGGGAAGAAGAGTGACTTGCCCACATGAAGGCTCATTAGCAGAGCTGAGATGACAATTATGCGTCTACAAAGCAGTTACTTTGTGGCAGGCACTATCCACATGTTTTTACTTGCATTAATTAACTGACTAAATTCTTACATCAATCTATGAAGTAGCACTCATAGCCCCCAAGTGAAACTGAAATATTCCACATTAAGTTGTTCTTGATCCAGTTACATGAAATGCCAAAACCATTTAATCAGAGCTCATGAAATGTTGATAGAGGAGGAAGAACTGGAGTAGAGTGGAGGAGATCCAAAATTCCAAACCTCCTCATCTGCGAGAGGGCTGGGCATTAGTCACCTAATGGAGCTGTAGTAGACAGAAAAAGGGTTCCCAAAAGATATGTGTCCTAATCCCTGGATCATGTGACTGTGTTACATTACGTGGCAAAAGAGACATTGCAGATGTGGTTATAATTATTGGAAGATTATCCCGGTTTATCCAGCTGACTTTTTAATGACATGAGCCCTTAAAAGCCGAGAACCTTCTCCAGCTAGAAGCAGAAGACTTGTGGCAGAAGGGTAAGTCAAAGATATTCCAAGCACAAGAATTGTCCAAAAACACTTGCTCGATCTGTGGTCCAGCCATGTGCAAGGGCTATAAAGAGGCCTCTAGGAACCAAAAGTGGCTGACATCTGAACCAATTCTTCCTTACAGCCCCCTTATAATGGGCCAAACCAGCCATCACCTTGATTTCAGTCTTCTAAGATGTGGAATAGAGAAAAAGCTGAGTCTACAGAGATGTCTGACCTAGAGAACCATGAGATAATAAATGTATGTTGTTTTAATCTATGTGGTAGTTTTTCATGGCAACAATATAAAAACTAATACAGGGGTACATGTAACTTGCATTGAATCCACAGGAGCTCTGAGTTCTGCGGACTCATTCTCTTTCAAGCTCCTTATTGTACAGGATTCTATGCTACCATATTCCTGTTAAATATTGGTTGGGCTCACTAAGGGTAGCCCAAATTTAAAGATAAAATTGACAATACTACATGTTGGTGAGCATGTGGAGTAGCTTGAACTCTCATACACTGTTCATGGGAATATAAAATGGTACAACTGGGGTGCCTGGGTGGGTCAGTTGGTTGAGCATCCAACTCTTGGTTTTGGCTCAGGTCATGATCTCAGGGTCCTGGGATCGAGCCCTGAGCTGGGCTCCACACTCAGCGAGGAGCCTGTTGGAGATTCCATCTCCCTCTGCCCCATCCTTCAGAATGAATGAATGAATGAATAAATGAATAAATAAATAAATATATTTTTTAAATGGTATAATCACTTTGGAAATATTTTTGGCAATTTCTAATAGAACTAAACATGTGTATATTGTGAACCAGTAATTGTATACTTTGGCATTGACCCAAGAAAAATTGAAATGCATGTCCACAAAAAAACATATTACAGGTACATATAACAACATGCATTTACATGAATATTCACAGAAGTTTTATTCAAAATAACTAAAAACTGGGAATAGCCCAGGTTTACATTAACAGAAGAAGAGAAGAATAAACTGTGACAAGTTCATACCACAGGCCACTATATGGAATGTCCAGGATAGGCAAATCCATAGAAATAAAGCAGAATAGAATAGTAGTTGCCAGCAGCTGGGGGAAAAAGGGAAGAGGAGTGAGGAGTGACTCTACACATACAGGATTTCTTTTGGTAGAGTTAAAATGTTCTGGAATTAGACAGGTGGTGATGGGTACATAACCTTGTGAGTACACTAAAACACTGATTTGTACAATTTGAAAAAGTGAATTTATACTGTATCAAAGATGTCTCAAGAAACAGCAAAAAAACATATTACAGGTACATATAACAACATTGGTAAATCTTAAATATTTATGCAGCATGAAAGCAGCTGTACACAAAAGAGTAGATACTTTATTCTGTTGATATGAAAGTCTGGAAAAGGCAAACTTAAACTATGGTGGAAACAATTCAGAAGAGTGGTGGCTTCTAGGGTGAGAGGGGTGGGAATTGACTGTGGAGTATCATGAGAAAACTTTCTGGTGTGACGGTAATGTTTCATATCTTGATAGGGGTTTGCCTTTGTCATACCTCATCAAATGGCACACTTTGGTTTTGTGCATCCATTGCATGTGAGTTTCACCTCATAAACAAACAAATACTGAACTCCAATACATGATAAATTGACTAAAGATTTGGAAAGGAATGTACTGATGTTTGCAACTTAATTTGAAATGCGTAGAAAAAACACTATGTTGTCAGAGGGATGAATGGATATATTATAAAGCAAGTGTACTAAGATACTAATTGTAGAATCTAGAACACAGGCATATGGTATTTACCATAAAGTTTGTATAACATTCCTTTGTGTTTGAAATGTTCAGAGTAAAATGTTAGGAAAAACACTGCTTGGACTCTACTTGAATATCTATGGTGATGGGGTGCTCATCTCATAAGAGAGTCTATATTATTGTTTATCAGTTTTTGGTGTCAGAATTGCTTTCCAGATATCCAGATTTCACTCTGCTTCCATTCAGTAGTCTTTGTTTCATCTTCAGGGGCTCACAGAGAAAGTTTAATCCCCAAACCCTTTAGAGGCTCTCTGAGGTAGGTGGGAATATGGACTATGGAGTGCGCAAGGCCAGGTTCTGCCCTTTGGGCCTCACTACCCTAAGTGTGGTTCTCCTATTAGCAACAGAGACATCACCTGGGAACTTGTTAAAAATGTAGAATCTAGTGGCGCCCGGGTGGCTCAGTCATTTAAACATCTGACTATTAATTTTGGCTCAGGTCGTGATCTCAGGGTTATGAGACTGAGCCTCCTTGCCCCTCCCTTCACTTCTCTCTCTTTCTCAAAAAAAAAAAAAAAAAAAAAAAATCTCAAGCCTCATCCCAGACCTACTGAACCAGAATCTGCAATTTAACAGGATCCTCAGGTATATGAATGCAAATCACAGTTTAAGGAATAAGCCAGGACAATCAGGCAAAAATACAAATGGGGCTTGTGCCAGGGTTGTAGCATTAGGGCAAGAGTGAATTCAACGAACTGAGACACATTTAGGAGAGATAAGTTTTAAAACTTAATTAATTAAGAGTGATGAGTGACAAGGGGACTCAAACATGGTCCAGAAATTTATAGTGTAAGTGATGGAGTATGTAAAGAGAATCTGGACCTGAAGTATCCATAACATCTGCTGCTTTCACTGACATGAATACAATGCCAGACTTAGAGGAATATGGCAATCCTTAGCTGCTATACCTTTTGAGCTTCACTTTTATATCTCCTTCAAGTACAAAACCTGCTTCTCCCAGTCTGGTGCTTTTATGAACAAAACTCTTGGGACCCTCTCTGCCATGGATTTGCCCTTGTATTGCTCATCCCAACAGTGCTTTTTGAATGAGTAATATGGCTTGCCTTACATTTCCTGCCTCCTCCTTCCAATTACATAAGCACAACCACCAGTGTTTTAAGCATTTTTTTAAAGGTATAGATCAATTCATCAATATTTCTAAATGAGGCTTTTACACGACATAACGTCTGCCCAGGGATTAGGCATTCTGCTTTCTTAATACTGATGACCTTGGTTACCAGGACTTCCTAGAGGGTCTTTTGTTTTGATGTTGTTCTAATGAACACACAATAATACTATTTTCCAACTCAGAGCAAACGTCCAGTAACACATCCCATCCTCACCATTCATAAGCCCTTCACCAATTCTGCAACTTCTATTAACTCTAATGGTTCTTGCTGGTGGTGAATGTTCCCTCTGAGCATGCTGGGAGCTCACCTAATTGGGTCTACTTCATTGTGACCAGAAATAGCACTGGGGAGAGCAGCGACCAAGGGCTGACACCTGGTTATCTCATCCTTCAAGATTCAGCTCAAATAGCTGAAATAGTATATGCTTAGTGAAGCCATCTCTAACTTCCCTACCTACCTCTAAATGTATCTAAGGCAGTTAGGAACCTCCTGGATTATATATATACTTATAATTTTAGAGGGAAAAAAATATATATACATTAATCTAATGGCCAGCACAATAATTTCTCCTGGAGTGGGAAATGTTTTATTAAATGTCTATTAAAGTACCTGATTAACATCTTGGGGTGGAAAATAAGGCTCAAGGGGCATGGTCAGAAGGAGTCAGGAAATACAAGTGATGCATGGTTGTTCAGTATTGAAAAAGTCAGTGAAGTTGAGGGGTAGAAGAGAGGAGAAGTCAGAGGAAATGGGCAACATGGCAAGGGACTGAAGACTGAATCCTGGGCACATTCGAAGAGTGAATTCAGGTCACCTTAATACCAGTAATTGTTAAAAAAAAACAGAAACAAACAAACAAACAAACAAACAAAAACAGTAATTGTGATGACACAATTACAGTATCCTACCTCTCCCTGAACAAGAAAGGCCGTGAGAAGTCTTTTGGAAATGGCAACATGAACATGAAGACACAGGTATAAGTGCAATAGCTCACTCACCCAAAGATAACTATCTCTAACATAGTCCATATAACCTAGGGATATTCAGGGAAAGACTTCTGAGAAACTGACATAAAAATTATATAGAGGTACCTGGGGGCTCAGTCAGTTAAGCATCTTATTCTTGGTTTCATCTTAGGGCATGATCTCTTGGGTTGTGAGATCAAGCTTGGAGATTCTCTCCCTCTGTCCCTCACCCGGCACACACACCCTCTCTCTCCCAAATAAATAAATAAATAATAAATATTTAACACACACACACACACACACACACACACACACAACACAGAGCAACCCCTGATACTAATGCATCTCTAGTACTGATAGAGCTTGCACAAGGCATCTGGAATTTTGCAAGAAGTTTCTCTTTATACGATACATCTTCTAATATTTGCAAAAATTGCATGCATTCTTCCCATATTTCTGATAAGGAAACAGAATCTTGGAAGGCTAAATGGATACCAAGCCCTCTGAGCAAGAATATGATAGTGCTTGTACTTGAACTGTGATTCCAAAAACCCTATTCTTCACCAAATATTCTTAATGAAATGCATCTTCCTATGGATAACTAAAAGTGCCTCCTAAACCAAGTCTTTGTCTTTTAACAATAAAATAGCCCCTTGGGTTCCAGAGTAGAGCTTATTTACTCTTACATTATATAAGAGTTTAATGATGTGTTGCTATCTAGCTGATTCATTAAAACATTCCAAACTAAAAAGTCAGTGAGGAATAGTAGTGAGGGAGTCTGAGAGGTGGATTCACTGACAACCTAAACTAGTGTTGGGAAATAAGCACCAAGTGTGAGGACAAAAAGAACAGAAACCAACCAACCAACCAACCAAACAAACAAACAAAAAACACAACCCAAACAGAAACAATCCATGTGAGAAAACTGAACTTTCAGGCAAGCCGTTGGAGTCCTCATTGTACTCTGGTACACAATGTTGCTGGGAAGTGTTAAAAAGAAATCATGTTACTATAGTTCCCATTTTGAAGTAACATGAAAGAATAAAATGTATTTCTGGGGACAGTAATCCAACACAAATGGCTAAAATAACAGTGTGTGATGAAACAACTCTACTACAGAGAGAGAGAGACTTAAGGGTTCTTCTGTCTTGGGACCTCACCATCCTGTGTCATGTTGCTCCTCTCTACATATTATACTATTTGTATCTATTTCTGGGGGTCCTTGGGAAGAGGAAACTGATGACACATCTAACATGCTTGGCTCATAGATTATGTTCAATACAACTATATTAAATTACACTGAAAGACAGCTTGGGTGTCCAAACGGAAAAGTTGTGGCATTTGGAAGAGTTTTCCAACATGGAGTAGGCTTGTCTGAAAATGGTATGTGCATGGAGATATTAGGAGGAGCAAACAGGATGGGGCTTTCCCCCTCCTGTGTTATCTATCTCCACTTTGTGGAGAAAGCCATAATGTGTCAGATACACTAGCTCTCGTTCTTCATATCCCAGCCAACATTGCCCAGGAGACAGAAATAGCATTCATCGAAAGCCGCAATTACCTCATTTCACTGGCCCGTCTGTGCAATATGTGCCTTGCCTCACAGTGACTGCACGGGGCCAAAAGTCCAGCAAACAGAGCCACTGCTTGTCCAAGAAATGGCCCTGCAAACAGGAGAGGACGGCATGTTCCCTGAGCAGATTGGGACCCTTGGCTGTTTCACGGGTGTTTTTGTTTTTCAGGCCAGAAACAGTGTCTGAAAACTCCTGGGGATTTCCCAAGCCCCATTCGTCAGGCGGCCAGGCTTCCTCTGACATCATCTCTGAGTGATGGGGTGCAGAGAGGGGGTCACACACAAGGCAGTCCCGGGACAGCTTTAGCATGATTGCGGGAAATTAGAGAGCTGGTGCCAGAGTGGTCAGGAAAACAAGGAGAACTTTCTGAAACAGTGCTTGGCAGATAGTGGACATTCAAGAAGTGGTTCTTGAATGAAACACTGAGGGAGTAAATGACTTGACCTCCTAATCATGCATCCAATATATGGCAGAGATGAGATTTCAGGGAAGGAGACAAACTGTCCTTATTTGTCTAGGACTAAGGGGTTTCTGTGAATATATGACTTTGGGTGCTAAAATCAGGAAAGCCTTAAGCAAACTGGGAGGGGTTTATCACCTTAATTTCAAGCCTGACTCCAAAGGTCATGCCTTTAAACAAAAACCTATCCTCAAGGAGACTTGAGTTTAACAGGAGAATTAAAATAATGGAACAGACAACTATCATTTAACTTGAAAGGGCCTACTTGCTTGAGAGGAGTTAACAGCTTAGCCAAGCAGCATTCACCAATTACCATCACTCCACCTTTCTAAGTACACTCCAATTTTGTTCAGGAAATCCTTCTATTAATCATGTGCTTCAATGAACCAGTCACAAAAACTGTATTCCCCTTACCAGTGAAAGGTTTAGAAACAAGCATGTGACATAATTTTAGCCAATGGAACATAAGAAGTCTCTGATGGTCAGATTCTTGGAAAGGTTTCCTTTTTCTTCAAAAGAAACCAACATCAACAAAAGCTCTTTTCACCCACTGGGCATAGTTATATTTGTAAGTGACACTTCGAACTGTGGTGGCTGTTTTAGATTCACCAAGAGAACCAAAGCTAGGCTGGAGGATGGAAAAAGTGAAAAAGGCCTGAGTCTTTCATGACACTGTTGAGCTATTAAATTAATTGACCCTATAAGTCATCCCGCCTCATGACTTCTGAGACAATACATTGTCTTTATTATTGAAGCTATTTGAGACAAGGTGTTCTATTATGCAGTCAATAATATCCTAGTGGATTAATACCCAAATGTGATATGCCATCAGAGGAAGGATACTCACCATATGATGGTGCCAAGGAAGGCTTCATGAAGAATCTAACACTTGAACTGTGTGGAGGGAGGATATGCTTTCAATAGACAAAACCAGTAAAAGGAGATAGGACTATTAAAATTACAGAGAACATATATAGATCTGGACATAGCTGAAGAAAAGCAAGGAGTCTAATGTGGCCAAAGGCTGGGCTTATGGAAGTGATTAACGGAACAGGAAGCAGGAAATGTACTCAGGAAGTAAAGCATGGAAGACTTTAAATTCCAAACTAAGTAAACTAGATTCCTCCATAGATAGATGATGGAGAGTCACAAAGATGGCTAGAATACTACTGTTCTTCCTCAAACTACTGCTGGCCACTGTCGTTTCTCCTTCATTCAGATTCACTTAATATTAGAGCCACAATTCTTAATGTTAGAAGCATATTATAATCACCTGAAAGTGATTATAATCACCTGTCATATATATATGGTGTGTGTGTGTGTGTGTGTGTGTGTGTGTGTATGGGATGTGAGCACAGTATATTGCTCTGGAGAAAGGTTTGGATGTTTTTTACTTTCCATTAGGCTCCTGGGTGATTCTGACGTGTAATCAAGCTTGAGAACCATTAACTTGGCCATCTATAATTTTGTATATTTATATCTTACTTATAAAAACTCTACTAGAATTTATTTATTTTTTATTTTAAGCAATTAAAAATAATTATACTGGCTTAAAAAAACTCAACACTCAGTAAAAATAATTTATACATTGAAAAAACTCTACTGGAATGTCAATTTTGAAGACATGTTGGGGATTTTCTAAGTAAGCAGTTTTTAATTTTTGGCTAATCGCTGTCCACCTACCTATAAAATATAGTAAAGACACTGGAAACTCTAAAGGGCCATGAAAATGTACTAGATATTATGGCTACCACCACTGTCATTTTCATTGGATTAAAAGAAAAGGTATAGAAGTTAAATGATCTTTCCAAAGCCAACTAGCACATTAGTATCAGATCTGGGACTAGAAAAAGTTTTCAAAATCATTTACCTAGTATTTCTACTAAAACAGAGTTGTTGATGCTCCAGTTATGCATATCCCCCCAAATATTCTGCAATTACTCTTTGTGTAGAAAACATGTATTCTATTTCTTTGCTTTCTCCCAGTGATATCCTATCACTGCACCTTTCCTGGGTAACTACTTCTTACACGATTAATTAAATCTCACTTATCCAGTGGTTCCAAAACAGTAGCATGCATCAGAATTACCTGGAGGGCTTGTTAAAACACATATTTCTGGGCCTCACCACCAGAATTCCTGATTCAGTAGGTCTGAGGTGATTCATATTCATAAAATAGTCCCAGGTGAGGTCTATGCTACAAGTCCAGAGACCACACTTTGAGAATCACTACACTTGTCCAAATCCAGAGATGGATTGATTTTTTTTTTTGGGGCTAAGAAGAGCCATTTTTCAGTCAAGTAAAACTGGTTTGTATCCTGGCTCTGGCATTTTCTGTCTGTGTGACTTGAGCTGATTACCATCTCTATTTAAATCTTACTTTTCAAATCTACAAAATGGAGCTACTAACATACTTAGAAAGTTGACTAATGACAACATACATGCCTAGTTCAGTGGTTGTCATATAGAAAAGACTCACTAACTGTCTGTTTCATAGCTCCTTTTGTTGACTTTCCGTTGACAACCTACTTTTCCCATGAAGAGCGATGTTGCCTGGCTCAGTTGTAGATTCATGATTCCTCTTGTAGCTGGCTCCCCTTCAATGAGCTTGAGTTTACACTTCTTCCACCAAATTACTAACACACATATGGAGCCTATTTCTAGGAAATGTTATGCAAATCATTTCAAAGGGGGAAAATATGATAGGCAAATTATGTCAATATTATCCTCAAAGCAGTATTTTGGAGATAAAACCTATCCCATATGTTCTGTTTCACTTACTTTGGCATTTTTAACAGTTTAACCATACCAGCTGCTCCTGATCACTAATTGCCTGCAACATTAAACAATGGATGCATATCAGTTCCCAGACTTTTCCTTCTGTGTCAACCTCAGAACTTCCAGATATTTAGAAGTTTCTCCAGGTTACTTCATTCTTCTCGTGCTAAACTCTGTCAGGCTATGACTGAGCAAAAGATGGTGTAAGACAGATGAAGGTGACCTTTGGCATAAGCCTTGGTGAAACCAGAGCAGTAACAGATGGGGTTCCAGACCCTAACACAATCTGGCTCCACACACAGTCTTTCCATGATTCAAAAGACCTTGACTAAGTTTCCATCACCACTCCTGGTTAATAGGTGATTTTCCATATGAGTTGCTGGGACCTTCATTAGAAACTAGGTACCTCCATTCATCTTGTGGTCCATATTAGAAACTTGAAATTTATTTTTGGTCCTTTTCTGGTCCACCATTTCAAATCTTTCTACAGATTCTATCAGTGTTTCCACTTACACCCTTGATTCTTCTCTTAATTTCTACTGTTCCTCCACAGCTGCCATCTTTTTTTTTTCTTTTTTTTCTTGGATTTCTATAGCATCATCTCAATAAATACTTCTTGACTAATATCTCTTGACTTCTCTTGAATCCCACTCCACTCTTGCCTCACCCCAGTTGGAATGATCTTTCTAAGACAAAAGTATATCATGTCATTCTCTTGAATCCCTTTCCAGTATCTCTCCAATGTTTTTAGGAACTAAGTCAAATCTCAACACCCTGATCCCTGTCCAATATGGTACCCATGAACCACATGTGGCTATTTAATTTGCATTTAAATTAATTACACAAAATTTAAAATTAAGTTCTTAATCACAACTGCCACATTTCAAGTGCTCATTAATTATGTGTAGCTAGTAGCTACCATTTTGGGCTATAAAGGTATAGAATATTTCCTTCATCACAAAAATTTCTCTTGGAAAGGCATGCTGTAAAAAGTATTGGATACTGGTTAATATTATTTACCTTATTGTAATGTTATTTATGGCCATCACATTGGGAAATAATATCTACAAGTACTGCTGAAGGGAATATAAAGTGATGTGAGCATTATCAAAGAAATTAAGGATGTTTATATGCTCCAGAGAATTTTCACACAGCTCTCAAAGGGAATGCATTGAAGGATGCTTGCTACAATTATTTTACTAATAGGCTATAAGAGAAAATCAAATGTTTGTGGTCAGGAGACTGGATGAATTAAACAGCAAAGATGCTATTATAGAATACTGTGAAGCAATCAGAAATAAATGAAGAGATGCACACATACCTACCTTAAAAACACAGCATTATATTCTTGCTGTGGAATTTTACTCAATAATAATAGATTTAAAATATTAATACATGCAAAACTTGGATGAATCTCACAGATAGTTAAAAACAGACATAAAAGAGCACATATTGTACAATTCCATGTTTATTAAGTCATTGAACATGCAAACTAACCTATGGTAATAGAAATCAGAACAGTGGTTGCATCTAATTGGGCAATTTACTGTTAAAAGACAGAGGGGAAACTTTCTGGAGTGATGAAAATGTTCTGTGTTTTGATTAGGGTGTCCATTACATGGGAATATACATTTGTCAAACTCGTTTAACTGTATGCTTATGATCTGTGTATTTTACTGTATGTAAATACACCCTAATAGAAAGTTATTTAAACACACACAGTTTTAAAGGGAAAAAGAGTCATTTCAGATGAGATATACAGGCCTCTATATATGCATTCAAAACTATAACCTATATTTTACAAAGATACTAATGCATAAAAGGATATAAAAAACTCAACCAATATTTTTGGTGAAACTCATAGGAAGCAAATGGTAGTGGGGATTAGGGATGAAAGAGATAGAAATTATGATAAAGACAATTAGAGCAGGCCCATAACTGGACATAAGTTGATTAAACCATGACTGGAGAGTGTGATCACTTCAACTCACTTTTTGTACCTGAGACTGATAATATCTTCATTGGGAGAATCTCTCTTTTTTCCACTGGTGGCTAAACTGGCACTGTGTCTTATTAGTGTTGTCTCTAACCCCCTTCTCATGGAGTAATCTTGGCTGTAGAAAGGAGAGGTGAGATGGGAACAGAGGGAAGTGGAGCCAAAGGAGAGGTGAGATGGGAACAGAGGGAAGTGAAGCCTAGAAGTGAGGAGATGGGGGAAACAGGCAAGAAAGAGATACAGCAGGAGGGGAAGAGGAAGGAAGAAAGAGAAAGGACACATGCAGACATTTGATTCTTTAGAGTGTCTGAACCAGCTCCATCTCCTGAATTTTTTAGTAATATAAATGAATACATTTCCCTCCCATTTTGTCCCCTTTAAACTAATTTAAATGGGGTTCTGTCATTTGCTCTCCAAAAAGTGGTAATATCCTAATGTCACCTAACATTTTAAAGAATCTGCCTTAGCATAAAGAACTTGATTTTGGCATTTAAAATACTTTTTGTCATGGAAATATTCAAACAAATACAGAATTAGAAGGATTTAGTATTGAAGTTTTAGGAAGTTTTAGTATATAACGACTCTAATTTTCTTCACTTCACCAGCCTTCTCTCCCCATCTGCCACACACACACACACACACACACACACACACACACACACACATTTTTGGATCATTTTGCAGAAATTTTACCACTTGAAATAGAAATACTTCAATCTATATCTCTAAAGAAGTCTTTTTAAGAATATGACTACAATAGCAAGATAACACCAAAAAGAAAATTCCTCTTAAAATTACCAAAATAGACAATATTCAGATCTCCCTGATTATTTAATGAATATAATTTCACTACATTTTTTTTCAAATCAGGATCCGAATAATATCTAAAATAATTAATCTAGGGAATATGTCTCTTATATTGATTTTAATTTATAGGTTCCCTGCCTGTGTGTGCACACATGTGCCTGTGGGCACATATACATGAACCTGTGTGTAATTTATTTGTCGAAGAAACTAAACAGTTTGCTCCTACAGAATTTTCCTTATTCTGGATTTTTTTGTAATTTAACTCTTGCTTCCTATCTTACTCTGGTCCTATATGTCCTATGAACTAATAAGATCTATTTCAATTCTTTGGCAAGAATACAATAGGTATTCTATGGTTCCTGTTGCATCACATCAGAAAAAATTAATGTCTGATTATGTCTTCTTCTGTGATGTTAAAAGTGGCCAGTCACTCTGGAAAACACTACAGGGTTTCCCCCAGAAAGCTGAAAATAGAAATACCCTATGATCCAGCAATGGCACTACTACGTATTTACCCAAAGAATACAAAAATACTTATTCAAAGGGATACATGTACCTGGATGTTTACAGCAGCATTATCAACAATAGCCAAACTATGGAAAAAAAAAAAAACAAATGTCCATTGGCTGATGAATAAAGATGTGATGTATATTGTGTACACACACACACACACACACACACACACACACAGAGGAATATTACTCAGCCATAAAAAATAAAGAAATCTTGCCATTTGCAACAACATGGTTGTAGCTAGAGAGTAGTGTGCTAAGAGATAGAAGTGAATCAGAGAAAGAGAAATACCATACGATTTCATTCATATGTAGAACTTAAGAGACAAAACAGATGAACATGGGGGGGGGGGAAGAGAGGCAAACCAAGAAACAGACCTTAACCATAGAGAAAAAACTTATCGTTACTATATGGGAGGTGGGTAGGAGGATAGGTTAAATGGTGATGGGGATTAAGGAAGGTACTTGTGATACACACCGGGTGTTTGCTGTGTTGAGTCACAATATCGTACACTTGAAACTAATATTACATTGTATGTTAACTGGAATTTGATCAAAAATTTTGAGAAGGAAAAAAAGAGTGATCAGTCTATTTAGATGTTTTCAGTATGATCCATTTATTTTCAAGTTCCTTACCAGCTTTTTACTTAAGGTATGAGAATCCAATGATGATCATTCATTATTTCATTAGAGGTGCCAAAATGGTGATATCCTTTTACTTCCACCTTTAATAGCTGCAACTGTTGTATAAAGAAGGATTTCCCTTCCACATTTTTTGGAAGCACAAGGTACAGTTCTTATGGAAAAGACAACTTAGTGTTTGACTCCTTCCCCATGTTTAACATTTTCTTTTTAGGGGGGAATGGTATTTTGAGACCACAATCATCTGGAAACTGAGGGTGCTCACTGCTAGTGGTCAGTACTGGTCAGACATTGTTTTTCAGACTTTTCAGTAGACATAGCTAGAAGGTATGTATCTCTTTAAGAGAAAATATTTTCCTATTTGCAGTCAAATTTAGGCAATTTGCTTAACATCCTGATTTTACATTTTTATCTCACCTGCTGAAAAAAAAGCTGATTCCTAAGTACTTATTTGCTTTATAGAACTATAATAGATAATAGTATCAGAATGAGAAACCCAATTTACTATTATCAATATAATCATTGAAAGTAAATGAAGATTTTTTTTTGCAGTTCATTTTGTCCTTTGGATGTATTACCTCATTGTCATATTTCTTAAAAGATTTTTATTTTTAAGTAAACTCCACATCCAACATGGGGCTCAAACCCACAAACCCAAGATTAAGGGTCATGCACTCCAGCGACTGAGCCAGGCAGGCACCCTGACATTATCATATTTTATAGTTAACTAAAATAAGCCTTCCATGCTTGGCAAGTTATCAACTTAATAAACAGTTTGCTCTATTTGCTACATTTTGGTTTTGGTTTTTATGGATGGTCATTTTTACCTTTGATTTATTTCTAATTATGTAAAATAATTAAATGGCCCCTAAGTAATATCTACAAAATGAGATCTATTCAGACAAAGCTAGATTTTACTGACACCTCTACCTGTGCCCTTGCTTTTCTTTATAGATAACTGCTTTAATACATTTATATTTTGCTTATTCTTCTATTTTCATAGATTTGCATATATGGATCTTAGATAAGAGGTAACATGTGCTATACATGCTATTCTGCACCTTAGCAAGCTTTCTTTCAAAATAAAGAATCCTTCCTTTGAAATATTCTCCTTTCCTATACCTGTCCCAATTATTTTGGTAAAAGTAGAAGTTTATATAGAGCAAGTTTTCTTAACAAAAGGCACATTTATATTCTATAGCCAATAAGGAAAGGACTTGAAAAGTTAACAAAGTTCCTTCGAGGGCTAACATCTGTAATTATTAGGATTCATAGCCGAGTTTCTTTCCTCTTTGGAGCTGTACAGATTTGGACGAAGAAAGTGTAGGTTTTACAAATGGAAATGGCCTTGTGTGGATACCGACCTGGGTCTGTGGACATTAAAAGCTGTTTGACACGCACCGATCTTTTACTGGTAAGAATTTGGGAATAGCTATTTCTTTCCTGCTTCTTTGATCTCCTCCCAAATCCCGGGGTGGTATATTATGGCTGCAGAGAACTGTAAATGTTAGCAAGCAGAAATTTGAAAGCCCTAAAAAAATGTGGCTGCAAAGGCAATTCAAACATCAAGTATCCCTCTCCTCATCTGGACTCCGGTTTTAGAGCTACTGAGGGAATTCTGACAAATTTCAAACTGCACTGGATTGCTGACCTGGCATGAATACTCAGGTTACTCTGAATAGATGCATTTTCAATGCATGAAAGCAGCTGTTACTTTCTTCTGCCCTTTCCTTAAGAGAAAGCCATACACACACATACACGCACACACGCATATACACGACTGTACACACACACACACACACACACACACACATACACACGCTTCCTTCACTGAAAGAGTATTTCTTGCTGAGGGTAAACATGGTGGTCTTACATAGGGGTTGAAATCTACCCCAGGCTATATGTATGTTTAATCCCTGATGTTCTCTCATGAGTCTTTTCATGACCATTTGCAGTTTGGAAATTGTGTTCACTAAGTGTGTTTGGGGAGGTTGAGGACAGAGAAGAGAGGCATTGTATACCTCCTGCTACAACGATGGTGAGGAGACTAAAACATAATGAGAAGGGCAGCAATACAAACTGAAAATCCTATGTTCACTTTCTCTTCCTCATAAATGGTGGTACAGAACATAAATGCAAGGTTTATTTTTAGTGGTATAAATGTTATTTTACTAGTACTGTTCATACTGAAACACAAACGCATTGCATGTTTAGTATCTAACTCTGTAGATGTGATTTATTGGGGGGTTTCCCATCTTCCACCATCTTGAATTGTCAAAAACCAGTCTGTTTTATAGAATGTAGAAGCTACTTACCCCAGGAATGCTGAAAAATGGGGAAGAGGGTGGCAGGGAAGACACATTATTCCTTAAAGATCTTTGTCACTAACACCTAAGAACCTTTTCAACCTCAAAACATTTTAGTTTCAGTCAACATCCTTCTGAGATCAAAAAAAAAGAGGAACTGATGTCAAACCAAATGGCTGTCTCTATATATGCTAACCAAGTCAATAGTAAGTCCAGAAAAAAAAAAAGAGCTGCTGCTTACTGTGTCCTTTGGAAAAACACCTTTTATAGTATCATGACCTATACTCTATTCCTACCACATCCCTGCCCACGGTCTCCAGACTCCCCTTACATCTCCAGAATTAATAAAGACATGTTCAGGAGATACCACTGAACCAGGAGCTGCAGAAGATTCTTGCTCAGCTAACAACATGCTGTGTGACCTCAGGCTAGCACTTCTCCTCTCTGTACTTCAGTGCCTCCCACCATAAAATGAGAGCCTTGGAATAATGATCTCCATGGCTCCTTTCAACTCTGACATTTGGGAGATCTACAAAAAATGTTCCAAGATATTAGAAGAGTTCCATTTAAACACCTGGCCACTTTAGAAGGGCTTTGCATATATATTGTATTTCACTTGCTAAATCGCCAAATAAACCTGACGCGAATGATCCCCAAGAGGACACAAGACCAAATTGCAAATGTCTGTTTGTGATGATGGAGGTCTTGTAATCTGAGCATTGATCCTAGAAAGCCGTTGGGTGCTTCTCAGAGTAACGTAAGATTATAAAGTGATGTATTGCCCATGAGAAATCCCTTTCCACTTACATTTCATTTTCCTCTGTGGTATTTAACTTATTTTTTTATTATGTGCAGCCATCATAAATATTTATATTGCAATGTATGATTGGTCAATAAAGAAAAATCAATACTGGGTTTTTGCTGCCCAGGAAAGAGATTGTGCTTGACCTGATTCTCATCAAAGATCAAAACAAAACAGAAAAATCCAAACCAAAAAACAGTACAGATTGGATAAGGATCCAAGTAGAAAAAGGAAAACATATATTATTTCTTTTATATTTTTATAGTTTACACCTATGCACACTTGTACTGATAAACAAAAGCTTTTGGTTTGAAGTGCTCCTTTGTTAGTAATCCCTAATTCAGTCTAACTACCTTTCTATAGTATCTATGAACTATGGAAAATTATGAACTTTAACACAGAACATTCACCATCACAGTTATATCATCATTACTATGGTTATATTTGCCATTAAGTATAAAGAAAACGAATAAGAAATAAGAAATAAAGTTTGCTTGTTGCTTCCATAAACATTTGCCAAGTATCTACTTCATACCAGGTAATATTTTGATGCTTGTGGCGCAGCTGAAAGGTTCATGCTCTTATCTCATAATAGAGGGGATATACAAACAAAGAGGAAAAATCCTGCACAGACATTAAAACAAGCTTATGCTATGGAGAATCACTGAGTGTCTGTTTAGATTGGTCAGAGAAGTTTTTGAGAAAGAACTTTATAAACCACAATTGGATTATTAAGAAAATTACTAAAGTCCAAATGAGGAAGTCAACCACACAAACAATTTTTTAAAAGATCTTATTTATTTATTTGAGAGAAAAAGAGCACAGCAGGGAGGAGGGGCAGAGGGAGAAGGAGAAGCAGACTCCCCACTGAGCAGGGAGCCTAAAGGAGGGCTGGATCTCAGGACCCTGAGATCATGACCTGAGCTAAAGGCAGCTGCTTAACCAACTGGTCCACCCAGGTGCCCTCAAACAAGTAATTTTAATAGAAGGCAAGTAGTGGCCAGTGCTTCAAAATCCTTGCAATACTCAGTGGGTGGTTAGTGGACTGGCAGCGTCAGCATCACCTGGGAGCTTGAACACCACAAGAATACAGGTTCTACCCCAGAACCCCTACAGCATTTTAACACACTTCCTGAGCTGACTCATATGCCCATGAACATTGGAACAACACAGTTATAAAAAATAAAAAGGAAATTTAGAGGGAAGAGAAATTACATCCAGTTGCAGGTAGAAGGATGCCTAGAAGAATCATGAAGACAAGCTAAAAAGATGGATAGGATCCAGGTCCTGCTTTGTGTACCTTTTTATTTTTCTCAGTATTCTTCAGAGGGGTTCACAGCTACCCCATACAATTAAGGCCACCAAGATAGAAGTTAAAATCAGAAATGAAAGAGAAGACTTTACATCTTAGAATGCCTCAGAAATTTTTTTAAAAATCATAAGGGACTATTTTTATGGACAATTATACAAGAACAAATGGGAAAACCTAGAGAAAAGATAACTTCCTAGAAATGCACAACTTAGTAAGACTGAATCAAGAAGAAATGGCAAGCTTGAATGGACAATAACAAACATGAAAATTGAAGTAGTAACCAAAACCGTCCCAACAAAGAAAATCCCAGGACCAGATGGCTTCACAGATGAACTATACTAAACATTCAAAGAAGATGTAATACCAATTCTCCTTAAACTCTTCTGAAAAAGAGAAAGCAAACAGGATACTTTCAAAATTGTTTTATTCCCAGATATTAAAGCCAGACAAGGATACCACAAGAAAAGAAAACTGCAGGACAATATCTCTGATAAACACAGATACAAAAATCCTCAACTAAATATTAACAAACTATATTTAACAACACATCAAAAAGATTATATGCGATGACAATGTGGTATTTACCCAGGGGATGCAAGTTTGATCTAACATACTCAAATCAATTAAGTGATGCATCACATTAACAGAATGAAAGATAAAACCACATGATAATCTTAATAGATGCAGAAAAATCATTTGACAAAGTTCAACATCAATGAACTTGATAAAAGCTCTCAATAAAATAGACATAAAAGGAAATTTCCTCAACACAATAAATGCCATTTATAAAAATCCTACAATTAATCAGTGGAGAAAACTGAAACTTTCTCTTATATCCAATTCAAAGCAAAAATGCCAAACACCACTTCTATTCAACATAGTATAGAAAGTGCTAGCTAAAGTAATAAGACAAGAAAAATAAAAGGCATCTATATCAGAACAGAATAAGTAAAATCATCTCTGTCTGCAGATGACATAATACTATTTCTAGAAACCCTTAAAGATCCCATATATTTAAAAACCCTGTAAAAACTAATAAATATAGTAAAGTTGCTGACTATAAAATCAACAGTTTCAGTTGTGTTTCTTTACACCAACAACAATCGATCAGAAAAAAAATTTAAGAAAAGCAATAGCATCAAAATGAACAATATAATTTAGAATAAATTTAACTAAGGGGGTGAAATATGTATACACTGAAAAATACAAATACTGAGGAAAGAAATTAAAGAGGACATAAATAAATGGAAAGACATCCCATGTTCATGGATTGAAAGAATCAATATTGTTAAAATGTCCATATCTCTCAAAGATATATAGATTCAATGTAATCTCTACCAAAATTTCAATTGCTTTTTTCAAAAAAATAGAAAAAAAAATCTAAAATTCACAAGGAACCACGAAAAACACCAAACAGCCAAATTAATCTTGAGAAAGAGGAACAGAGTTGGAGGCATCACATTTTCTGATTTTAAATTATATCACAAACTTATAGTAATCAAAACAATATGGAACTGGCATAGAAACAGAAACATAGACCAATGAACAGAATCAAGAGTTTAGAAATAAGCCTATATTTTTTGAAATAAGCCTATTTTTATACATTAATATTCAACAAGGGTACAAAGAATATACAATGAGAAAAGGACAGTCTTTTCAATAAAGATTGTTGGAAGAAGTGGGTATCCACATGCAAAATAATGAAAGTGGACCTTATCTCATATACCCCAAAAACCCATCCAAAATGCATTAAAGACTTAAAGGTAAGACCTGAAACCAGAAATTTATTAAAAGAAAGCATGGAGTAAAATCTTCTTGATATTTGCCTTGGCAATATAGTTCTGGATATTCACCAAAATCTAAGGAAACAAAAGCAAAACTAAATAAGGGGGACTATATCAAACTGAAAATCTTCTGCACAGAAAAAGCAGCAATCAATAAAGTGAAAAGGCAGCTATTATTTGTAGAAAATATTTGCAAATCATGTAACTGATAAGGGGTTAATACCTAAAATATGTAAAAATGCATATAACTCAATAGCAAAAAAAAGCAACATAAAAACCCAATTTTAAAAAATGGACAAGGAACCTGAATAAATTATTTTCCCAAAGAACACACACAAATGGCTGATAGGTATATGAGAAGATGCTCACATCAATAATCACCAGAGAAATGCAAATCAAAACCACAGTGCAACATCACCACACACTTATTAGGCTATTATAAAAAACATAAAGAATAACAGGGCAGCCTGGCTGGCTCAGCAGTTTAGCACCGCCTTCAGCCCAGGGCCTGATCCTGGAGACTTGGGATCAAGTCCCACATCGGGCTCCCTGCATGGAGCCTGCTTCTCCCTCTGCCTGGGTGTCTGCCTCTCTGTCTGTCTGTCTGTCTCTCATGAATAAATAAATAAAATCTTAAAAAAATAAAGAATAACAAGTGTTGGTAAGGATGTGGAGAAAAGGGAACACCTGAACACTGTTGGTAGAAATGTAATTTGGTAAAACCATTATAGAAAAAAAAAAGTATGGAGTTTCCCCCAAAAAATAAAAAATAGAACTATCTTACTTCTGGATATATAGCCATAGGAAATAAAATCACTATCACTATATCAAAGAGACATCTGCACTCTCATGTTCATTGCAGCATTATTCACAATAGCTAGAATAGAATATTATGCAATCTGTAAAAAGAAGGAAATTTTGCATTTGTGACAATAAGAATGAATATGGAGGGTATTATCCTAATTGAAATAGGTCAGACAAAGAAAAACTTGTCTGATCTCACTTATATGTAGAATCTAAAAATGTCAAACACATAGAAGCAGAGAGTAGAAGAGTGGTCACCGGGGGCAGAGAGGTCAGGGAAATAGGGAGATGTTAGTCAAAGTACACAAAGCTGCAGTTTTTTGCAGTAAGATGAATAAGTCTAAAGATTTGACTTACAGGTTGATGACCAGAGTTAACACAATTCTAGTATTGAATTCTAGAGATTTCTATGAGAGTATATTTTAGGTGCTCTATATCCATGGCAGTGGGAGGAGGAGGTAATACTTATGTGAGGAGATGATATATTAGTTTGACTGTCGTAATCATTTCACTATGTATATTAAATCATAACACTGTACGCCTTAAATACACACAACTTTTGTCAATTTCTTCAAAAGGAAAGTACATTTGGTAGTGTTTGGTATTTCAAAATGGAAATATAAACCTCAAATATAAAAATTTTGTTGTGTAACAATGGTTTGTTAATCTCAACTCTGACGGGCCCATATCTGAACTAAGTAATGTTCCATGAACTCTGTTTCATTAGAACAAAGCCCTACTGAGACATGCTTCATTAGATCTTACACTATGTGGCCTCCTCTGTGTAAAGTTCTATAAACTTGGCTAAATAAAACTGACATTTTTTAGAGAACAAGAAGAGAGGACTTATGTGTCTCACAAACACATTTAGATATTTTGGAAATATCACAAATTAAAATGTGTGGTTTATGTGTGGTGACATCTGGATGTGTGGCCCTGGAAGGACTCAGTCTAAATGGACCATTTTTCATGTTCCATCTTATGTCAAATCAGAATTTCAGCGGATACATGTGCGTGCACATATGCACTGTGGTACAAAGGAAGAGCATGGGGTTGAGAATCAGATGGATCTCATTCAAACCAGTTTACTTCTATAAGCCTTGGAGTTCTGATCCATAAAATTGGCCTAATAAAAGCTACCTAATGAGGTTGTTGGAATAATTAAATGAGGTAAATAAAACTCACCTAATCCTGTGCTAGGCACAGTGCATGTGCCCTATGACACTAATAACCTTCTGTTCAATAGAAACAATGCATTATCTATACCTCCTGTTCTATGAAAAAAAAATCTAGACATGTTAGCTCTATAAAGTAAAGCACATTTCTTAGAATCATCTCACCACAGATGATCAGAAATAAGTAAGAGTTCCTGATACTGACATTATTACCATTGAAGTATCAGATAGATTTTGTTTGGGCAAATGTATGGTATAAATAATAAATACACAAAATTAATATACACTGAACAAATCAAAAATCTCTTGGGCTTTCCTTGTCATTGTGGCACGATTCTGCTTGGGAAAGGAACAGAAGGAATAATGCTCTGTCAGTTACTAGGTTAATTACTAGTCATCATGTTGGCTGTTTTATGAGAAAAACATGTATTGTAATTGTCACGTGTACAGATCTAGGTTTGCTAATGATCCTTAAAGAAGATCTTTGTTAATTATCTAATTCATCTGGCAAATTAGGTTGATTTAAGACCCCAATATGCCTGCCATATTCTCTCTAAAGTTTAAAATTTTCAGAACTTACGTGAAAATACTACTGGCTTAAGTTTTCCATTACGGAGGGTATGATTCTTTATTAGATTCTACTCCATCTTTACTCTAATTCCTAAATTACATTTGCTAGGACACCAAGGAAGACAGGACTCTGGAGAGGGCACTAAGGGGCTACGCTAATTGACTATTGCTATCAAAACAAAGGAATCTTGAATCTTAAAGGCATTAAAATCTGGTGCAGAGAAAGGGACACCAGCATGGCCAAGAATGAGAAAAAAATGAAAAGGAATGGAAGGCACATTAGAGACAGGAAAGACTTAAACACGCTGCCCCAGCTCATTTGCCCGTGTCCAGTCAGTCCCGTCTGACACCTCAAGGAGTGAAGGTCTTTATGAAACAAGATAAAGATGAATGATGAAGTCTCTCATCTGATACAGTAGTGGTTAAAAGAGAGGGAATAGTGGAGTTTTCTTGCTAATGTAGATTGAAAGACATTCTAGGATTTTACTTTTCCTTCTCTTTTTTCTTCCCTCCCAGCCCTCATCCCACAGCTCCCCCCACTCCACCCCATGCATAGCAAGACAATAGCATCTTGAAGTGGTTTCTTTCTTGGCATTTTCTTATGGGAAAGGGAGAAAAAATTCTTGGTATTTTAGCCTTCCCTGAGATATGACAGCAATGCATAACCCATTCCACCCCCATCGCCCCACCTGCTCACTGAAATATTTAAAGCATATGCTCATCTTGAACCTGTCCTCTCCTAAACTGAAATAGAATAAAGTTGAGGGGAGAAAAGCAGAAAGGTTTCCATACAGCAGAGCAGGATCCCTGAGTTAGAGTCTGGCTCACCACAAAACAGTGGTATGGACTGTTAAGTCCTTCTAGGCTGTAGAATCCTTATCTGCTTAAGAATGCGGTAAAAACGTTTGAACTGCTTTGTAATAGCACTAGGTTACAAATAGCTGACTGCTGTCTGTATTTCACTGGGGGGAGGACTCCAGCTTTCAGCAACGCAGGTTTTATAGCACTCTCATAGTTAAAAGCCTACCCTTTGGAGTATTTTAAGACCTCTGAGGGGTTTTTTTTTTTATTTTATTTAAATTCAATTAATTAACACATAGTGTATCGTTAGTTTCAGAAAGAGTTCAGTGATTCATCAGTTGCATAAAACACTCAGAGCTCATTATATCATGTGCCCTCCTTAATGCCCATCACTCAAATTACCCCATTTCCCCACCTGCCTCCCCCCACAGCACCCCTCAGTTTGTTTCCTATAATTAAGAGTCTTTTACAGTTTGTCTCTTTCTCTGATTTCATCTTATTTTTTCCCTCCCTTCCCCTCTGATCCTGTTTTATTTCCTAAATTCTATATATGAGTGAAATCATATGATAATTGTCTTTCTTATTAACTTATTTTCCTTAGCATAATACCTTCTAGTTCCATCCGTGTTGTTGCAAATGATAAGATTTCATTTTTTCCCCTTTGCTGGCTAAGTAATATTCCATTGGAGATATCTATATCTATATATCTATATCCAAATCACATCTTAGTTATCCATTCATCTGTTGATGGACATCTGGGGGCTCTTTCCATAGTTTGGCTTTGGCTATTGTGGACTTTTCTGCCATAGACATTAGAGTGCAGGTCCTTCATATCACTATGTTTGTATCCTTTGGGTAAATACCTAGTAGAGCAATTGCTGGGTCTTAAGGTAGCTCTATATTTAACTTTTGAGGAACCTCCATATTGTTTTCTAGAGTATCTATACCAGCTTGCATTCCCACCAACGATGTAAAAGGGCTCCCCTTTCTCCACATCCTCACCAACATTCATTTCCTGACTTGTTAATTTTAGCCATTCTGACTGGTGTGAAGTGGGATCTCAGTGTGCTTTTTTTAATAATTTATTTTTTATTGGTGTTCAATCTGCCAACATACAGAATAATACCCAGTGCTCATCCCATCAAATGCCCCCCTCAGTGCCCGCCACCCAGTCCCCCCCACCCCCCCCACCCTCCCCTAATTCATTTCCCAGAGTTAGGAGTCTTCATGTTCTGTCTCCCTTTCTGATATTTTCTACCCATTTATTCTCCCTTCCCTTCTATTCCCTTTCACTAGTATTTATATTCCCCAAATGAATGAGACCATGTTTGTTCTTCTCTGATTGACTTATTTCACTCAGCATAATACCCTCCAGTTCCATCCACATCGAAGCAAATGGTGGGTATTTGTCATTTTTAATGGCTGAGTAATATTCCATTGTATACATAAACCACATCTTTTTTTTTAAGATTTTATTCATTTATTCATAGAGACAGAGAGAGAGAGAGAGAGAGAGAGAGTCAGAGACCCAGGCAGAGGGAGAAGCAGGCTCCACGCAGGGAGCCCGACGTGAGACTCGATCCAGGGTCCCCAGGATCACGCCCTGGGCTGCAGGCGGCGCTAAACCGCTGTGCCACCGGGGCTGCCCTAAACCACATCTTCTTTATCCATCATCTTTCGATGGACACCGAGGCTCCTTCCACAGTGTGGCTATTGTGGACATTGCTGCTATAAACATCGGGGGGCAGGTGTCCCGGCGTCTCATTGCATCTGAATCTTTGGGGTAAATCCCCAGCAGTGCAATTGCTGGGTGGTAGGGCAGGTCTATTTTTAACTCTGAGGAACCTCCACACAGTTTTCCAGAGTGGCTGCACCAGGTCACATTCCCACCAACAGTGTAAGAGGGTTCCCTTTTCTCCGCATCCTCTCCAACATTTGTGGCTTCCTGCCTTGTTAATTTTCCCCATTCTCACTGGTGTGAGGTGGTATCTCATTGTGTTTTTTTTTTTTTTTTCATTGTGGTTTTGATTTGTATTTCCCCTATGGCCACTGATGCGGAGCATTTTCTCATGTGCATGTTGGCCATGTCTGTGTCTTCCTCTGTGAGATTTCTGTTCATGTCTTTTGCCCATTACATGATTGGATTGTTTGTCTCTTTGCTGTTGAGTTTAATAAGTTCTTTATAGATCTGGGAAACTAGCCCTTTATCTGATACGTCTTTTGCAAATACCTTCTCCCATCCTGTAGGTTGTCTTTTAGTTTTGCTGACTGTATCCTTTGCTGTGCAAAAGCTTCTTATCTTGATGAAATCCCAATAGTTCATTTTTGCTTTTGTTTCTTTTGCCTTCATGGATGTATCTTGCAAGAAGTTACTGTGGCCGAGTTCAAAAAGGGCGTTGCCTGTGTTCTCTAGGATTTTGATGGAATCTTGTCTCACATTTAGATCTTTCATCCATTTTGAGTTTATCTTTGTGTATGGTGCAAGAGAGTGGTCTAGTTTCGTTCAGTGTGGTTTTGATTTATATTTTCCTGATGCTAAGTGATGTAGAGCATTTTTTTAAAGCATCTGTCAGCCATTTGTATGTCTTCTTTGGAGAAATGTCTGTTCATGTCTTCTGCTCATTTCTTTTTTTTTTTAAGATTTTATTTATTTATTCATGAGAGAGACACACAGAGAGAGAGAGAGAGGCAGAGACACAGGCAGAGGGAGAAGCAGGCTCCACGCAGAGAGCCTGATGTGGGACTCGATCCAGGGTCTCCAGGATCATGCCCTGGGCTGCAGGCGGCGCTAAACCGCTGTGCCACTGGGGCTGCCCCTTCTGCTCATTTCTTGACCTGAGTTTTAATTCTGGACCCATATCCTGACAAATTAAATAATCCTTCAATTGCCTCACCTGTGAGGCATAGACATAAGTTTTCCAACGTTATTTGTGTGTGTAAAAATTAAATGAGATAGACACAATGCCTGACAAAGGGGGTGATAAAAAGAACACTTTGCCCCTGCCTTAGAACACTAGTTTGAGAAGCCATTTTAAAACCATGAGAAAGGGACGCCTAGGTGGCTCAGCAGTTGAGTGTTGGCCTTCAACTCAGGGCATGATCCTGGAGTCCCAGGATCAAGTCCCACATCAGGCTCCCTGCATGGAACCTGCCTCTCCCTCTGCCTGTGTCTCTGCCTCTCTCTCTGTGTCTCTCATGAATAAATAAATAAAATCTTTTAAAAAAGTAAATAAAACCATGAGAAAATAAACACATAGATGAAAACCTGGATCCTTGATGATATCAATGAGCCACAGAACCAGACCGGCCTTATTGGTGAATCAGTTGGTAAATATCTGTATTGTTTTAACTACTATTGGTCATAATTCACTTATCTCCAATTGGCATCCTCAATGGTAAGGAAGAGGGCCTAACTGTGGAGAGCTCATGGCACAGACTTAAGTACGGGCTTTTAAAATTACGTATTCAGAATAGTAGTTGTAATTTAGGTATTCTGTTAAGGCTTTTTTCTTCCCTTCTCCAGCCTAATGCGAGCTCCTTGGGCAGATTAATTTCTGTCACTCAGTGTCCAGCACTATATATGACACTTTGTAGAACTTCTGGTCCCATTGACAGGAATCGACTTCACCTCCACTGTGTGATTAAATCATGAAGTCTGATGAAAAAGGGGGGTATGTAAATCTGGGTTTGAATCCCAGTCCCACTGAGGCATTTTTGCTGTGTCATCTTGGGTAAGTTGCTGGGCCCCTGTAAGCCTTGGTTTCCTCATCTATAAAATGGTGGTAATACTTTTATGTCTCAGGGTGATTCATTATAGTGATTATAATGATTCATTGTAATGATCATAATGATTCAAACATATAAAAGAAAGAAAAGATGTTACAAATGTGATAAGCTTTTAAAGTGTACCCCCCTACTCTTATTTTAGCTATTACCCTGAATTTGGCCATTGGAACAAACTAGAAATGTGAAGGTCCTCTTCCAAATCTGTCTTAAATTGGCTGAGCTGTGGTCATCACTGTACATTCTCTAGCTTGTTTGGAGGCTTTGCTCCAAAACATCTGGCTGTTTTATGACTTTGATCCCAATTTAAAATTCCACAATACCTCACACAATAATTTTCCTTTATCCACAAAATGCTTTGAATCAGACCAGATAAGAAAAGTAAGAGCCTGGAGTATAATCCTTTCAACTGTCTTTTGATCTCTCTTCTGTTTCTACTAAGAGTTCAATGCACAAGTCACTTTTCTACCACTAAAAACAAGGGGGTTGTACAAAAAAAAAGCCAGTGATTCCTTTATTTCATAGTGGTAAAAGCATTTTAGCAAGTAAGCTGGGCTTAGTTCCCTGTTCTGACACATATTAGCTATGGTACCCTGGGCAGATAACTGGCTGAACTGCTATCTTCTCATGAATAAAATAACACAAAAAAATATGGGCTTGACATGGGAACAAAATGAGATCATGCATGTGAAAGAAAGGTCCTAGAAAACAAAGAAGTTCTGCACGGTATCATCCATATTAAAATCACATGATCTGTGAATCATTTAAGTGGCCTGTGTCTTTTTTTGTTGTTATTGTTACAAAAAGCAACTGGAACAATGGTTTGCAATTCACTGTGGGTGCTTCCCCTTATTTTTCCAAGGAAATTTATTTTAAGAACTCTTGCTTGTGTAATGGAATCAACTGATCCAGAAATGGCCTGCAAAATAGCAATCAGATATGAGCCACTTTCTTTTAATTCCTTTTCTATCCACTATCTAGAAATTTCCTTCTTGAGACATACCTTGAGACTAGTAGGTAAACTAAAGGCAGAAAAGTATATATAAGAAGCTAGAAGATAGTAACAAAAAACACAGTGTATTTATTTCTTAGAACTGCTGAAATTATCACAAACTTTGTGGCTTAAACCAACAGAAATTTATTTTTTACAGATCTGGAGGCCGGAAGTCTGAAATCAATGTGTTGGAAGTACTGGATCCTTCTTGAGGTTCTGAGGCGATATCCATCCCACGCTTTTCTCCTAGCTTCTAGCAGCTGCCAGCAATCCTTGGCATTCCTTGGCCTATACAAATCACGTCAATGTCTACCTTTGTCTTCACATCACCTTCTCTTCTGTGTGTCTGTGTCTTATAAGAACATTTGTCATTGGCTTTAGGACCCACTGGTAATCCAGGATCATCTCAAGATCTTGATCTTAAGTAATTATAACTGCCAACACTCTTTGCAAATAAGGCCACATTCATAGGTTCCACGTGGACTTATCCTTCAATTTCCACTCCACCCACTACAATAGGCTCAGAGTTATACTAATGTGGAATGGAATCCTAATTGATATACTAACTACTCAATTTGTATGCTTCGTGCCTTCACATCCTCACTTGTAAAATGGGGCTATGATAATATCTTTACAAGATTATCATGACCTTAAAACAGATCATAAACAGTGAGTGCCTATCATGCAGTAGGCACTCAATACACTTACTTTTTTAAAGTAAATTATGGCTTTGGCACGTTTCATATTCATGAAAATGAAAGTCAACCGAAAGGAAGAAATACTCAGATTTAGTGGAAACCACTCAGGACTGGGTCTCAGAAATTATTTACCAAATTATGCCACTACTGGATTTATTCTAATACTTTTGAACAGTCCTCTTGCCCCACTTGAGTACAGATCTTACTCTCTCCATTTGTAAATTGTATAGATTGAACTAGATAACCTTTGATTTCTTCTCCTTTGACAATCTGGAGTTTTGAAAGTTTACCATTAAAGATTGTCCTGTGAGCAATTTGGTGAAAAACACCCCAAAACTCCTGAAAGTCCAGCAAGAAAGAAAATACTTAGGCACTGTTTTATACTTAACACAGATAGAAAGATTTGTGCTGGCTGAAATATAACTTTGTGGCGGGTGTGTGGGTGGCTCAGTTGAGCATTTGATTCTTGGTTTTGGCTCAGGTCATGATCTCAGAGTCATGAGATTAAGCCCTGCATTGGGTTCTGTGCTCAGCAGGGAGTCTGCTTGAGATGCTCTCTCTCCCTTTCCCTCTGCCTCTCCTCCAGTTTGCACAATGAATCAATAAATGAATCAGTAAAATCTTGTTTTAAAGAAAATATGTATAACTTTGGAGACAAGTTTTATCCTTTCAGACTTTCAACTGAGATCTCACACCCCCAAACACCAATGTTCTCTTACTGCTCTTCGAAGACCTGGTGCTGCCTTTGAAAAATGTTCCCTGCTGCTTTCTAGGGCAGATAAAGGCTAAGGGCAGGAATGCTGAGATTATCTGGACGGCCACGAAACTGTGCATGCAACCAGGACTAGCTATATAATTCTTGGGGCTCCCTGTGCAAAAAAAAAGTGGGACAAAAGTACCACTAAGGGTGCCAAAATATAATAGCTTCCTTTCTTCTCTACTCTCTTTCCCAAGCTGTCATGGTGTTTTATGCTTGCTATTTAATGCTGTACTACCTCTGTCAAGAGGATACTCTGAGCGTGCAGATCTTCCCACATGACCAACGCCCCACCTCATGAAGTTTTGTATTTACCTGTCTGCTGGTGGGAGCCTCCTGACTGATGTGGCATGCCCTGGCCTGGGGCTGAGATTCAATCTTCCCTTCCCAGGGTTTCCTGTTACAACCCACTGGGACAGGTGACTACTAAAAGGAGTACAATCTTCATCCTAGGATGTACTTGGTATTTGGATCAGGAGTGGGTAAAAGGCTTGCCTTAATCACTGACTCACCTGCAGAATGCACTGAGGTGCCACCAACCTAGAGGGAAAGGAAATGCTGTTGCCCCTCCCTGAGAAACCATAGATCATGTTTCCTATTCCTGAACTCTCTGTCCTATACTCATGTCCCCACAGGAAGTGAAGGGCAACAATAGAACATGGGCCAACACTACCTCATTATCATTCTGGATGAAGGACATAAAGGGCTCCTGCTCTGACCAAGGGTGAGGTGACACCCTTACAGTTGGAGTATAATCAAATGGACATACAACATAGAGAGTAACTTAGAGTTGCTCCAAGAATGGGCTTCATTCAGAATCCACTGGTCAACAGTGGATTGATGATCCCCTCTTCAGCCACATCTCCGAGCTCTCAGCCTTTTTCTGTATGCAGGAACCAGCGTCTGGTGCTGCCCTGGTCCCCACACCCCACTGCCTATGGTTCTCCCAGCACCTCCTATCACAGTCAAATTTAAGGAAGTCTGTCTCCCAGAAAAGGGAGAGCTTCTCCCTCCCACTTCTAAAGCTTTTTTTGCCCCAATCCTTATCTTCTGCAAAAGGATTGGGAGCCTTCCCAGATGACTGACAATGGGGAGTATACATTCCCTTCAGGGAAAACCTCACACTCACCCACAAGGGGATATTGTGGCTCCTTGAGGTAGAGTAGACAACCTCTATTGTTTGGTACATTTCTGTGCATTGGTCAATAATACCAAATAAGTTCTTTCTACTGCTGAGCTATGTTCAGTCCCCTCTCTCTTTCTAACAAGCTTTCCACTAGATTGAGATGAAGAACATATTGGATCTACACATCCCCTACTTATAATTCCTTCGCATCTACTCTCCTCCTGTATGCAGCTGCTCGTAATTCCACAAGAGCATGCCATAATTTAGGAAAAATATTTTTTCCTGGGAAGCAATTTTCTGAAGCCTGATTTTATTTAAAAATACATGTGTGCATGTGCGTGTGTACACATGGTATATATATATATATATATATATATATATATATATATATATATCATTGAAGACAGCACTCATCAACTTATTCAAATTAAGTAATTTAATTTTGGTGTTGTTCAGCTCAGATATATCTGAGCAACTAGGGGTGACTTTTGGAGTTTCATCTTATTTACATTTATACCAAAAAAACATGATAAAGTGATTTTCTTAAAATCACTGTAAGATTTTGTTTACTACCAAGATACCGATTATAGATTTCTTACGTACTAGATGCTATTCTATATGTGTATTATGGTGAGATTGGCAGCCAGACACAGTACTGAACTTGGTAGGTAAGGAAGATTCTGGTTTTTATGGAGTCTCTAGTACAGGTGAAAACAGACAACAGAGATGTAAACAAATGAATAAGAAAGTTTCAGATAATGATAAATGTTGGTAAAATCAAAGGCAGCATAGTGAGAAAGTGACCAGGCTGGTGGCCCTTAGGTTGGATCAGAAAAATGTCTCTGAGGTTAAGATATCTGACTCAGAAGAAGGGGACCACCATGCAAAGATCTAGGATCAAAACTTTGAGGCCAAGGAAAGAGAGGAATTCCCTGACATGGGAATGATCTGTTCTTGAGGACTAGCATGACTGTTCATGTAATGAGAGCAGAGTGAAACAGAGAGAGGTATGAACCATGCTCTGAATGGGGACAGATGACAAATCACATTGGACATGGTGGCCATGATAAGGAATTTGAAATTCAGACAATCATATGCCTTTAAGCAAGGCAATGGTATGGTGTTTTTCAAAGATGCTTTGACTACTTTGGAGAAAAGTCAGGGTAAATGGTCATAGTGGAAATACAGAAAGTAGCCAGTAAATCATTGTGAGAGGCAGTGTGGGAAACAAGTATGCCTTGTGTCTGGATGGCAGCAGCAGAGAAATATGGGGAAAGAGAGATTTCCAGATATTTTCTACAGGTGGAAGAAGTAGGGCTCACTGGTAGATTAGATGCAGAAGGGAAGAAGGAAAGAGGAATTGAAGAAGACTCCTGTGCCACAGCTTGAACAACTGGGGGCAGCCCTGGTGGCTCAGCAGTTTAGCGCCACCTTCAGCTCAGGGCGTGATCCTGGAGACCCTGGATCGAGTCCCATGTCAGGCTCCCTGCATGGAGTCTGCTTTTCACTCTGCCTGTGTCTCTGCCTCTCTCTCCTCTCTGTGTATTCTCATGAATAAATAAATAAAAGCTTAAAAAAAAAAAAAAAAAAAAAACAACTTGAACAACTGGGCAGGTATCATGTGAAAACATCTTCTGAGGTAGGAAGACTGGACAAGGAGGGAATTTGGAATAGATAATGAACTTCACCTTAAAGGAACCAGAGAAAGTGTTTATAGCTTGACTAACACCAATATTTTCACTTTTACATGCACACACACACAAAATTAAGCTTCTGTCTCCACTGGGTACCTCACTGTGGTTCAGTTCCCAGACTCAGAATAGGATCATAAATAAATATTAGTTGAATAGCGTGAGAGTAAGACAAACGTACACAGGTAATGACTTCGGAGTTTACAAGGCACTTTTCCATCCATATAACCCCTGATCCCCACATTAACCCTGCAGAAGAAATAATATTACTACCCTTATTTTATGGAAGAGAAAATTAAGACCAATGGAAAAGAGGGACCAGCTTATGCATGATTCCTCTGGATGAGTTGATCCTAAAATGCAGGGATCCTGACTTTCCTGTCCAGCCTTCGCCATTGAGACAAAAAGTCCTGGAGCCTCTCCCTGTGTCTAAACCTCCAGGAGCTTTGCCCTCCATCATTTCACATCAGCTAGACTCTGACTCATAGCTGGAGAATCAGCCTCTGTATTATGCAGTGAATTTCATGCATATACACCAAGTGCTGTTTTCTGGAACAGGCTAAAGTAACCCTCTTCTCTCATTTTCCTTCTTCCATTTGCCATAGAATATTTTTCTTTGGAAAACTTTGCCCAGGTTGAGGGACTTTTCCCTGGTTTTGTGTAGACTCTTTGATATACTTCAAACTCAACAACTTTCCTTCAATCCCCAGGGCCCTAGAAACAGCCAACCCACATGTGGTGGGAAGCAAGGCAAGAGCGAAGGAGGAATGTGAGGAAGACACAAATACAGCACAATGTCTTCTTTCTGAGAAACTTCATCAAGGCTCTGATTCCAGTGACCTCACCTTCAAGCAATGCCAGCTCCGTTGCTCTAAATCAAAGTTGACTTGTGGTGGTGGCTCGCATGTTTCGAGTCTAATGAGCCTACAGCTTCTGATGTTGCAAAGAAATCCTGAGGGTAGTTAGCATCTGCCCTCTGAGACCAGAATAGCCAATGACCCTGACATATACCAATTTCCACATTTCAGGCCAGAAACCGAAAGGAAGGTGAATGGAGGACATTAGGCTATCCATATGATGAGACCATTCAAATCGGGACACTTACTGCAACCCACCAAGAGCATACTCTTTATCATCCTTTCAAGGAATTGGAAATGATTATAGAAACATGCTCTCAGTGGATCTGTTTTCATTCTTTCCCTCATCCTAATGTTTTTTCTCAATGTTCTCTGTACCACTCTCTTGCTCATATTATTCCAGGGCTTACTTGTCACAAATATAATCCAGTGCCTTTTGATGTCCTATAAGGCCCTTCATGATTTGACCCCTGGCTCTTATCTCTTCTTTTTTCACTGCTTCTAACACTCACCCCCATACAAGCAACTCCAGTCTTCTTGCTATTTCTAGAGCATGTCAGGAACTCTAACTCCTGATCATTGGAATTGTTGTTCCATTTCTAACTGAATAGAAGGCTCTTTCCATGAAAGTCTCTTGGCCCATTCCACAGTACATATGACAGTTTAAGAGCACCCTGGCACTACCATGTCACTGCCAATCTCTTTTGAGTTTTAATAGTACCGTGGTGATTAATTTTATGGGTATGCTTGACTGGGCCATGGGGCGCCTAGATATTTTCTTAAGTAGTATTCTGATAGCATTTTTGGATGAGATTGACATTCAAACCAATAAACTGAGGAAAGCAGATTGCTCTCCCTAATGTGGATGGGCTTCATCCAGTCAGTTGAAGGCCTGAATAGAACAAAAAGAAAGTTGACCTTCCCCCAGGAAGAGAGAATTCTGACTGCCTGCTGGCCTTTGAACAGACATTCACTGTCTCCCTGTTTGGTGGTCTTATGTCTTTGCCTGCTACTTCTATTATTTGGGTCAATTTTGACTGGTTTCAGGTGATTGATTTTTCTTCCTCATTAGGGGCCATATTTCCCTTTTTCATTGCATGCCTGGTAATCTTATATTGCATACTGAACACTAAATATTACCTTACTGGGGGCTGGATATATTTACATGCTTATAAATATTAACCAGCTTTTTTTTTTTCCTGAGACATGGTTAAGTTAGTTGGGAAGTATTTTTAGTCCTTCTATGTCTTGTTTCTAAGATTTGTTAGTTGGGACAAAAACAATTTTCTTTCTAGGGCTAATTATTCCCCATGACTATGAAAAGACCCTTCTGTGTTTTCTACACAATGCTCTATGAATCACAGGATTTTCTAGTCTGGCTGATGGGAAAATGCACTATTTCTGGTCCTGAATGAATATTGGGTACTGTTTCCCCCCCCTTTTTTTGGGGTTGTTTTCCCCCAGCTTCCAGTAGTTTCCTTACATGCAAGCACTGTTTAGTAGTCAACTGAATGCTAGGAAGAATCCTCTGCATATCTGCGAATTTCTGTCTGTGTATTGCTCCTCACCAATATCCTGTCCCATGAACACTAGCCACTTTGTTCTCCCTGGATTCACTAATCTATTACTTCAGTTCAGTGAGCCCAGTGACTTTGTATATCCCCTCTTTGTGCTCTGATCCAGAAAACTTCTCAAGGCAATAAGCTGAGGCAATTGTAAGGCTCATCTAATTTTTGTGTCATCTCTCAGGGATCACTGTCCTTTTTTGCCAAATATCCAGTGTCTTGAAAACTATTATTTCATGTACTTTGTTTGCTACTATTGTTTTCAGTGGAAAGGCACGTTGTCTCTGTTCTTCCATCTTGGCTGGAAGTGATGCTCATAGAGACTTTCAGGAGAAGGAAACCAAACAGAATGAGAGGACTTAGAGATCAGATTTGCTTGGATTTTATTTCTGATTTTTCCACTTATCCTCTAAACATGTATAAATTCTTTCTCCTTTCCACAGCTCAGTGGTCCAAGTGTAAGATGGAGAAAATAAAACTTGTCTCAGTTGTTGTGAGGACTAAATGAAGTGGTGGTGATAATCCAACAGAGCATCCTTTTGTTGGCACAGTGTACAACTGATTTGCTCAGCTTATGTCCACTAACCACAGCCCTCTCCACCAGTGCTCCTGCTCAGAGAGAGCTCCTCAAGAGTGCTGGCGGTATCCGTTGTTTGAACATGACACCAGGGATTCAAATTATTTTGGCAAAGTATTATCTGGCTAGAAACAATTTATCCTTGCCCCACTCCACTCCTATTTCTCTCAATTCTGATGGCTAACCATTTCCTTTCTACCTTCAGAACAAAACCATCACCTACAAACTGGTGAAGCATGCCTTCCACCTGAAGTGTAACTCTCCATCCTGAAGCACCACCTCGTAATAAATGTGGAAACATCTAAATTTTCCTCACATATTCTGATAAAAAGGCACAAATACTGAGTGTAATTATAGTTTGTAAGTCCAGAGAAATAAGACCACTTGTTATGTGTCAAGGGCATTGTCAATGCATTACTTCACATCCGGAAAATGTAACCAGATGATTTCACAACATATGATATCAGAACCAGTAGAGAAGCATTTTTGACATAGACCAGTTTAAAGAATGGCTTGTATTTTATAAACCAACAGGATCTCTAGATGGTTTTAATAAAATCAGTTTGCTGCTACAAGAGTCTCCAGTAGCTAGCCTGAGTAGTCAGATGAAAAGAGGCTGACACATCAGAAGGAGGGCCCAGTACTGACCATCAGAAGGGTTGCTTGGAGCTTCTGTTAATACCAAGTTAGAACACTAGATGCTGGATAAATACTTCCTTTTATGGTGAGAAGCTTCACATAAAATAAGTAACTGATATTTTATAGATACTTGTGGTGGAATGACAGAGGCTATTAAAAGAGTGTGGGTAAATTATGCAAATAAAGTATATAATAATGATAATAATGGATTCTACTATAATCATTATAATGCCTAAAACATATATTCTTTTCAACTTTTTAAATGAAGAATAATGCACGTACCAAAGATTATATATAGAGAGCACTTTATGTATTATAAATGTTTTCCATGAATATTTGAATCCTTATTATGAACATTAAGTTTGAATAATTATCCCTAATTTGAAGCTACAAATACTGAGGCTGAGAGAGTTTAAACAATTTGCTTAGCAGGTGCTACTGCTCTCAGGCATAGGACTTTAGACTTGGCTGTGTATATTGGAAGATTCTAAAGCCAATGCTCTTTACCTACATTGCTTTCCAGTCCTCATTTTGTGAAAAGTACATACATATTCTATCAATTTTAATTACCACCGAAACTCTGTTGCTAACACTCCTACTATTTGATGGCACAAGGCTTCACACCCGGATCTTTTTATTCTCTTTCAACACAATTCCCTATTCCTCTCCATACCTCCCAACCTGCCTACCTGCCAGTCTGTGTGCATTTATCCAGGAAATGTGCACTGAGTCATATCTCCACCTGTGACCCAGACACAAAGAGAAATAAGTCTAATAAAAAGAGGGTTTTTGAGAGGAGAATTTACAGAGACAGGGCAACACTTAGCATGTGTGGAAGCTGGAATAACTGTGAAAAGACTGCACAGTTATATCACCCGGAGAGATTTTTGTGATATGATGCATATCTTTATCCCACACAAACTAAATCATTTCTGTGCACAGGAGGGAATACATGCATCTAATTTTCCCCAAAAAACATCTCCAGGCAATTGTAAGGTGCAGTCAGGTTTGAAAACACCAAATACTGAGCTTCCAGGGAGGGCAGTGAGCAAAGTGAGAATGAAGTGGGATTTCATCAAGACCTGAAAACCATGAAAATGAGTTGAACTTTATCGGAAAGGCAGTTGGAACCACTGAGTTTTAAGCAGAGAAGTAACAGAATCCCATTCCCATCTGAAGCTACCAAATGGAGAACTCTGATCACCAAGTATTGGCACCATTAAGAAGCCAGTATAATTGGCACCATTAAGAAGCCAATATAATATTTCTAGAGATGAAAGTAGAAAGGTTTGAGAACTACTAGATATTAGGGTCATAAAGATTTGGAAAATGATTTGTTGTGAAAGGTGCAGCAGAAAAATGAATTAAGAATAATGCCCCATCTATTTGTCTTGGTTTTACCATTCACTGAGATAAGGTAACTTGAGTAATAGAGCAAGTTTGGGTAGAAATTGGTTCAGTTTTAAGCATTTCACAAGACTGAAGCCCAGAAGGAGAGACAGGGATCTGGGTCTATGGACTTAAAAGTACTTTGCAATAGATGGTGATTGAAGCCCTATGTTTTTTGTTGGTTGTGGTGCTGGTTGGTTGGTTGACTTTAAGAATTTGCTTATGTTTGGTTGGTTGGTTTTATTATTGTTTATTTTTTTTTTGTTGCTTTTGTTTTCTTTGGAGAGAGGAAGACAATTTAAACTTATATGAAAGTTTAATTAGGTTTTGAAATAATCATCATGTGACACAGATGGAATGGTAAATGGCAAAAAAGTGAATTCTTTAGAGCAGGGAAAGTGTCTGAGGGATGAACATATAGATTCAAACCATTTATAGTGTAGGTAATGATAAATTTTTAAAAATCAACATTTGTCCTCTGGGCAAATATTTCCCAGTAGAAGAGCTTGTTCTGTTTTGTTTTTGTTTTTGTTTTGTTTTTTGCTTTTGCCATAAAAAACGATGTTTGCTTTCCATACTGTGGATACCATTAGGGATTTTGCAAAAGAATACCATAACCTGGCTCCTATGCCTGTGGCATTGGATTTAGCAGATAACCATTGCTGCTAGGATTTTCCAAAGTTCTCTGGGAATGCTAGAATAATATTTGAGTAGTAGCGATGATGTGGGCAATTAAAAAATACTGCTTTGACAAAAATTTAGCAAAGTGAAAGTAAAACATTTTGAAGAGATCTTAATCACATCAGATACTCTCATTTTACATATGGGGAAATTGAGTTTAATGAGGGGAAGCAATGTGCCTGAGGGTGCAGAGCTGGAATCAAAGCAGGATTCCTTTGGATCCACTGTTTTCCATTACAAAGTTCCTGAACTGGGAAGAGTGGGTCCAAAGTCCTAGCATAAATGAGGGTAAAGAATGGTTGGCCTCAACTAGGCTACTTGCTAGGATAGGGAGCACAAGAAATCACTGCTATTCTAGCTAAACCAGACAGGGTGCTACTGCCACTGTCAGGAGCTTTTCTTCTCATCATACAATTGTAGAGAAAAGATGATACTAAAGAAGTAGGATCCTCATCAGTAAATACAAGACGTATAGGAATAATCACACTACATCAACAAAATGTCAGTATCATGCAGCAGCTTCGAATCCCTCGCAGAATTACTTTAGTGTTTGATGATGGTGAATGTGAATTTGGAAATGGAAAAATTAGATTAAACCAGTAAGTGAGGCTTAGTCACCTACTGAGTGGGGACAAAGAAAGTCAGAGGTGGAAGAAAGAAAATAAGGGGTGGTCCTAAGCCATCCATTTCACACTGAAACACTGGACTTTTTAAACTAGTGGACCTCTTAAATTTCCTGATGGAGGGAATAGTGCTAAAAGGGGAAGATAGCCCTTCAGATGGAAAGAAAACATATGATCCCAGCACATTTGTTTAGTCTTTCTGCAACTCAGATAAAGCAAAAAGCTCATTAATTTAGAATTGGTGATAATTTGTACAGGGCCTATTCTGAAGTTTACCTTTGCTTTATCTGGCTAAAAGGATTTGGAAACCAAATTAACAGTGTAAACAGGATGGCAGGCAGCAATATTTAAGCTCTTTAAAAGAGCAAACTTTCTCCCAATATCTTTAAAACACAATTTATACCTACAGAGATGACACGCTAGTTACAGATTATTCTTATCTATTATAGCAAGTCCTGATGATTTCTACCTAGGACACTTAGCTTAACTTGACCCAATGTATGTGTTTCTGAGAGAAGTCTATTTGCATTTATTTTATGATTATCAAACTTTTAAAATATTGATACTAACTTAGGTCTTGGGTGTCATAATTAATAACCTATAACTTTACTTCTAGCAAGAAAGAAACATAGCATTCAGCAGCACAAGGTATAGGATGAAGAGCACATATGGAACCAGAGATCTTGGGTTCAAGTCCATGTTCTTGTGTTTATTAGTTATGTTACGTTACATACGGATTAATCTCCTCTCTAGAACCATCTCAAATGGGGATAAAGATAGCCCTGCTGAAGGACTCATAGCACTGATACAAAGATGAATTTTACTAAAAGATATGAAGGTGCATTATACACTCTCTGGCAGTATCAGAATGCAAATAATTCTATCACAACTTTTAGCATTATCAAAGACTCAAAACTGAAGCAAAAAAAAAAAAAAAGACTTTATCAGCCAACTCGTTTTTTTTTTTTTTTTTCCAGAAATGCCACTGTTTGGTACTTTTTTGCTAACTGAGACTCCTAGCTAGAATTACACATTTCTTGGGGTATTTAGGTGCATTAAGCTATTACTAATCATTGCAACTTCCACTGGAATTTCCTTTAATTAAGGAGTCTAAGTGCCTCTGCCTTATTCCCACTCCACTACCTAATTTCTTCTTCCGTGTGAAACTGGCCCTCTCTAATTACCGCATATGTTCTTTGACATACTTCTATGTAAGCACCCTAAAATGCCTTGTAGATTTTCCCATTGTACTTCTGTGTCCACACCAACACCATGGACTCCTTGATTTCTGCCCTTTGTCTTATTCATCCCTGTGTCTCAAGGGCTTGGCACATAGCAGGCATTCAACACAGACTTGATAAACACATACTTAAAGAAATTAGGAAGATGAGAACACATAGAAGATTAATGGGAGGTAAAGTTTTGTATCGGGCACATGATCATGATACTAACAGCTCAAGCCCCATCTGAAGAAAAACATCCTACTCACAGACTCTGCCACATAGGAAGCTACCATTTCTGCCGTGTGAGCTTCCGAGCACAATCTATTGGATTCTGAACCCAAGGGCAGGCATATCCATAGGTTAGCTAGATAGCAAGCTTGTGCCCTGGGATCTCACTGTCTCTGGCTACAGAAGAAAGGATAAAAAGCGGCTGCCCAATCCACAACTGACTGAATCAAACACAATTACCACCAACATCTAATTCTATCTTTTCCTTGATAGCACAAGCTGATGTTTGTACAGGTTATCAATCATTTAGGAAAGTTGGCTCTCCTGCTCAAAAGTAGAACCTAAGCCAATCATTGTAACCTTATTCCTTTTGCCAGCATTTGCTTTATGCATGGCATGTATCATAATGGTTAATAAAATATGAGGTTGACATCGAAGAGTCTCCTGATGAACTTCTGGAAAAAGGATTTTGACTCTTAAAAAGAAAACTTAGTAAGTTTTTTTCTTATACAGGGTGTTACAGTTTGGTTGAGATGTTTAGATTGGCTACAACAGAGATCATGAGGGGAACTGGCCTTGGAACACAATCAATGTACTGAAGACACCAAAGTAGACTGATGTGAAGAACCCAGGTCCCAGATCCTCCAGTTATCAAAGAGATATCCATTCAATGACCCGGGAGAGACCCTACTTCATGACTTCATATTGCTAGATGATAGATTTTCCTTATTGTTTAAGTCAACTGAACCAGGGTTTTCTGTTATTTGTAAACAGACACAGTAACAAATACAGAGCCAATCCATTTACAGGCTAATTACCCATCTCGCTGCCTAGTGCAAAAGCATGAACTAGCCTTTTAGATTTTTTTTTTCTAGAAATTAGAACTTGGAACTACTGAAAGAAAATTTTAGGTTAGGAGCTAAATCCTTAAGGTTACTAATTAGAGAATAAGTTTGGAGTTGCCTTAATGAGTCACTGAAAAACTGAAGTCATGAGGAAGTAATAACTGTAAATAAGCAAAGCTGGCCAGCTGGTGGAAAGAGGACAATAGATCAAAAGGTCAAAAACACATCAAAAGACTATGAGCTTCCTGAGGGAAGGAAAGAAAGGGAGTATTGGGTCCTGTAAAACACCTTAATATTTTATGACTTCTCTTTTCCATTTCATGTATACACATACTCCTTTCTTTGAGTTAAAATTAGTCTCACTGGGCCCTTTATAAAAACAACAACAAAAACCTGAATAAAAACACATATTTATTGAACAAACAAAATTACCTAGTGACTACATCTGAGTTTTTCCATTTATAAGAATAAAATAAAACCAACCCACCAAACCTCCACCTATCTGATGTCCCTCTTCTACCTACAGCTTCACTAACCAGTATTTACCCAGTCACTGTTTCATATCCCTGGATATAGAATGAACCCCTCCTTTCTAGAACGGATTCTCCCATTGCAGAATGCTATGAACTAATGAAATGCTCCCTCTAAGGTAAAAAATTAAATTGATTTCCTCAATCCCCAGAGTCATCTCCAAACACTGATTAGTAGTTATCAACTAGGACCTCTGCCCTTAGGTGACAACTGGCAAAGTCCAGAGATGTTTTTTGACTGTTAAAATTGAGGGGTTACTACTGGCATCTAGTGGATAGAGGCCAGATATGCTGCTAAATACCCTGGAATGGACTAAACAGTGCCTTGCAACAAAAAATCATCCAGTTTAAACTGTCAACAATGCCAAAGTAGAAAAACCCCAACCTAAAAGAGGTATTATACATAGTAAGGACTACGTATGGAGGAGGAGACTAAAAAAATGCTGCCATTTTGTAGTGCTTCCATTGAACCCTTCATATGTCCCACTAGCATCAAAGCCCAGGTATTAATTAAATGGTCTTATATATAACACCTGGTGATAGGCCCTGAAATGGTTGAAAATGGAAGAACCCTTATTTGGAGATCAACAAACAGTGGAACAAACAATGCTGAGGAAAGAGGGACATCAGATAGTTAGAGGTGCTTAATTAATGATTTTTCCATTCTCTGGAGCTAAGGCATCTGCAATGCATAGGAAGCTCTCTGAATGTGAATACATGCTCTGGTTTATGAGTAGATGCTTCATGACCCTACTTTGGAAATGTCTGAGTCATATCCTTGGCTTTGTTCCTGCAGTAGACATCTGCTGTTTTTGTCTCCCTAGCATCCCTTTTCTTTTCTTTTGGGAATTGCATTCAGTTTTCCTTTGGGAAAATACTTCACCCTCTGGGGGTATTTCCTATAAAGTCTCCATGGAACTATCAGTCAGGGGCTCTTATAACTTTCTTGTCACGTGTTGGCAAGTGTCTTAAGGTAGGCCAATCAGTCTTCATCTCCTTGGGATTTGAATCTTGAGTGAAGCAGTAGGAGGATGAGAAACATTTCAAGCTGATTCATATTGAATTGGGACAGTGTCCTAAAGAAAATGCCTATAACTCCTTCTACCTAGGTCCCCAACTGTTTCTTGTTTCTGATCCAGTTGTTCAATTGACCTTTCCAGTTGTCCCACATACTTCCATTCCCCCCTACCTCAGGACTAGTTTTAGTTTCTTATACTCAAAAATCCTCAACTTCCACAAACACAGAATTAGGTAACAGATAAAGGGTCAATACATGTAAGTTCTCATTCTATTATTTTTCTTAGTTGGCTACGAAGGTCATTGAAAGGATATTTTTCCTCTCTGAGCCTATTTCCTCAATCATAAAATAGAATTGATGGACTAGATCATTCTTACATGTTCTTCATCTAGCTCTGAGGTTCTAAATTGCCAGTAAATATTGGACCTTCTTTGACTAGAAAGGCAAACTAAACTTTCAAGATAACCAGGAGGTGGTGCTCCAGTACCATGATGACACAACCACTACCAGCATCCAAGCAGTACTGCCCCTGTTGGGGGTATGGGCTTCCAAGAATCCCACAGGGTCATTTCTACTCTGTCTTGTTGATTGGGCACATTTTCCCTCTCTATTGCTAAACACAACTCTGTGTGTGGCTAATGTGGGAAGTCTTTGCTGGGTCTTTGTTGAGATGGGTAAGCCTTCTTCCTCAAATATTTCCCTACTGGACAGTAGAAATATTCTTTCTCCATATTTGGTAAGTCACAGTGATGTTGTGTTGAAGTGGGTGGTAGCATTATGCATATGGCAGATATATCAGAGTGAGACAAGGAGCTCCAAATGCCATGTGGGGATAAAACAAATATAGAACTTGCATTCTGGTACCACCTCTGCCATGTGTTTGCTGTGTAACATTGGGAGTGATCGTGTATTTTCCTTCGGTTACCTCCTCTGTAAACAATTACATTGGATGAGATCAGTGGTTCCCAAATTTATATTTTGTCAGAGAAAAACAGTGGAAAAAATCTTTCCTTAAATAAAGTCATACATGAAATCCTCATATATAAATACTTCTCAAAACTGTACATGACAAGTGGCAGAAACAGAATTCAAACAAGCTTAAAAGTAAAACAGGAAGGGAAAAAAGAAAAACATGTCAGACATGGCTAGTTTAGGGATCAGAATCTGTCAGAGATCCATCTCGTCACCTCCCATGTACTTGGCTGCATTCTCAGCCAGACCCTCAAAGTGTGACTACGAAATGGAGCCACAAGAAAAGGGAAAGGAGGACAGTTCCCCCACTCCACCCCCACTCTCTGCCTCTTATACTCTGAGAAAGACCACTGAGATGGCATACCTCCACTGTTAAGGAATCAAGTCTGTGTGCTTGCCAGTTTATCAGAATAACATGGAGTAGAAAAGGGAATATTCCACAGGGAAGACAAGAAGAAGAAAGGATGGAAGGAAAGATGCTCAGTACTAAAGAATAAATAAAACTGGAATCACTCTAGTTGTAGCAGAAGACAGACCCATCCTTTCCACAGACAGTCCCTCAGGCACCTCCACAGAACACCTAAGGTGTGAGGAATAGAAACGAAAATCCGTGGGACTAAAGATCTACAAAATCTCCTATAGTTCTGAGGGGCAAGATCTCTAAATTGAGAAAAGAGTGACATGGTTCTTTCCTCACTCTCTCTGTCAAATTACACCTGCAGTTTCCTCATTTTCTATGAGCTATTTATTTTAAAAAAATGGTGATTTGTCATCTTTGCTTGAGTATTTTCTTATTCTCCCAAATGATCTTTAATCTCATTTACACTAGGCACTTTCTTTGTACATGGTACATGGAAACCCAGAGGTCACTCTATTTTTAAAATGATGCAGTTAAGGAACAGATAATTTTTAAAATATTTTATTAAAAAATTTTAAAAATAAATATTTTATTTATTTATTGTAGAAGGGGGGGAACACTTAGGGGAAGGGGAAGAGGGAGAGGGAGAGAAAATCTCAAGCGGACTTCCCACTGAGCATGGAGCCTGATATAGAGCTTGATTCCAAAACCTTGAGATCATGACCTGAGCCGAAACCAAGAGTTGCATGTTTAACCAACTGGGGCCACTTCAGATTCCCCCAAGGAACAGATAATTAAATAAACCAGTACTAAAAGATATGGGGGGTGTGGCTAGGGGGAAGGATTAGATCTATAAGGGTCTAGCTGAATCACCTTGTCCAACTCCATCCTTTCCCATTTGAGGAAACTGAGATCCAGAAAGAGGAAACTGTCTTCCCAATGCCATGTAATGAGTCAGTCCTAAAATAGGAACTAGAAGCCCAGGTGGCTGCTTCCAAATCCATTAATCCTTCTAATCAGTGCTTTGGTAGGTGTTGCATCTAGTGAGACCTTTTTCGTAAGAGAATTCTGATCATGTCACTTGTGACCTTAATTATTTTCAGGATTTTCATCTTTATGGAATGGTACAAACACTTTAGCATGAAGATCAAGATCCATTTGATACAGGTCTGAGCTGACTTGTTGAGATTCATCCCTACCATCCTTTGCTTTTCCCTTTATGTAGGCCACTACCACTGGCTTTCCCTGCCATCTCGCACACATTGTGGTATTTATGGCTTTCACTCTTTGCTCAGACAACCCTTCCATCTCGACCACTATGCCTTTTTTTTTCTCCTTTATCTCATAAACTCCTTCTTCTCCTTCTCTAAGGCTGAGTTTATCTGTTACTCCTTTGAAGCATCCTGTGATATGCCCTCTTTCTATAAACCAGTTATGATTTCACTGTTTCTCTCATAGCATACTGTGCTTATTCCTATGGTTACTCTTACTAAATAAAATAGAATTGTCATTTATAGACTTAGCACTATGCCTATAATTTGAATAATGAAATTATGATGTTAGACTTTGTGAGAGAGAAAACTAGGGACAAAAATGTTTTCCTAGGACCTCTGAAAATATACCAGAACAGGTGTCATTAATGGTTCTCTTTCTTGAAAGCTGAGAAACAAAATTCCAGAATCCTCCTCTATACCATGATGCAGCCACTACCAATTAACTGAAGTTGCTAAAAAGTGGAAACTTTACTTACCATCTCCCTCTATACCTAAAACAAAAGGAAAAGTATATTTCTTCTAAAGTATCCCATCCATTTGACCCTGAAGTCATTGATGATCTTTAGGCTACATCCTGGTTCAAAGAAAACTACGATTTGATCGAGATTTCTTCCAAAGCACAGAGGGAATAATAGTGACATACATCAGGTCCATTTGCTGACTCTATCTCAGTTCTATGGTTCCCAATATTTTAATCACTGTGCCACATTTGAGGACTACCTTTTACATGGCTCACTATTGACCATCTCTTCATAGGTAAAGCAGGTTGCAATTTACAAGGCAGTCCCTACCTCTAAGAGCACAGATTTCTCTTCCTCACAATAAAGTGAAGTCAGCTGCACCAGATCATGGCTACAGTCCAGCTTTCCACTTATCCAGCTCTCTCTACTGAGCATCCTAGTGATTTGAGTTCTCTCTTACCCTAGCTGTATATGGTACTCAAGAATCAAAACAAAACAAAACAAATCTTTTCCATCTTTACATCCAAATTACCTTATATAAGTTCAAAATATGTCACATGTTTCTATCCTTGAACTAATACCTTATAAAAATAATCTCATTTTATCTTTATCCCTATAAAGTAGGAGTGATTATTCTTGTTTCCAGGATAATAATGTTGAGATCAGAGAAAACAACTGATTTACTCAAACTCAAATAGTTTATATATCCCTGAGCTGGAGTTTGAATGCAAGTCATTCTAAATACAAAAGGCATTTATTTACATTCTGCTCCATAGATATTTTACAAATGACCAAATGGACGAATGAATGGATGTCCAGGCTGTAAGACCTATTTGAAGTATTTTTCACCTCTGGCACAATTTGTGTATTAGGCTGCCCAGAAATTTATATATTATTCTACCTTTGAGCTCACATCACACAGACAGCAGAGTATAATCTCACTTGGATTTTCATCTGCATCTTCCCTAACTCTCTCTTTATTTGAAAGCAAATACATATAGCATATCAAAAAAAAGAAATGAAAGCAATACCAAAAGATAGTAAGATCATGAAAAAATGCTAAACATCATTAGTCATTAGGGAAATACAAACCATAACCAAAATGAGGTACCACTTTTTATCTCGCTAGGATAGCTACAATGAGAGAGAGCAAAAGAGAATGAGAACAAGAGGAAAAATGACACGTGCTAGAAAGGACTGGAGAAATTGGAACACTAGTACATATAGAAATGTAAAGGGTTCAGCCTCTGTAGTTTGGCAGCTCCTCAAAAAATTAAATATATTATTATGTAATCTTCTAATTCCACTCCTGGAGGTATATCCGAAAGGACCAAAAAGCAGTACTCAAGGTCATGTGTACACATGTTTAGAGCAGCACTAACCCTAATAGCCAGAGGTCCGAATATCTGCTCAAATGTCCATCAATAGATGAGTGGATAGACAGACTGTGGTACATATATGAAATGGAACATTAGCTATAAAAAAAAATGAAGTACTGATACATGCTACAATGTAAGTCTTGAATACTTTATTCTAAATTTTAACAGTCAGACCAAAAAAGTCACATACTGTATGATTCCATTTCTATGAAATATTCAGATTAGATAAATCCACAAAGACAAATAAACAAAGATTGATGGTCATCAGTGCTAGGGAAAGGAGGGAGTGGGAAGAAATTAGTTAATGGGCAAGAGATTTTACTTTGGAATGATGGAAATGTTTTGAAATCTGATAGAAATGATTATTGCACAACACTGTGAATATACTACATGCTATCACATTGCTTCACTTTAAGATGATTAATCTTACGTGACCTTTTTTGAAAAATAACTTATTTGTTATATATTAATAATAAACAACTAAAAATTTAAAATTTTTAAGGTACTATTTACAGCAACATCAAAATTATGAAATACTTAGGGATACATTTAACACAATATAGGCAAGGGCTGAAATCTACAAAATAATGCTAAGAGAAACTAAAAGAAAACTTAAGTAATTAGATATACCATGTTCATGTTGGGAAGATAATATATATGAAACAATCCCAGTCAAAATCCCAGCAGGATTTGTTGTAGATATATAGGTTAATCATAAACTATATCTGGAAATGCAAATGACCTCCAAGAGCCAAATGTTACTGGAAAAAAACAACATAGAGGACCTTCCCTACTTATTTTCAAGACTTACTATAAAAACATAAGACCATTTGGTATTGGCATCATTAAATATATAAGTCAGTGGAACAGAATTGAAAGTCCAGAAATAAACCCAAACATATGTGGTCAATGTATTTTTGGAAAAAGTATCAAGGTAATAAAATAGGCAAATGAGTGTCTTTTCAACAGTGTTGGAGAAACAGAAGATCCACAATAAAAAGGAAAAAAAGACTGATCGCTACTCACATCATATACAAAAATTAACCTGAAAGCCACCACAGAACTAAACATAAAAGCCTGGTTGTATCTATGTGTCAAATATCAATAAACCTAAAATGCGTGATGCTTATTATATGTGAATTTTACACCAATGAAATTAGTTTTTAAGTGATTAGGACAGTAAGACTAAAACTAACAAATCTGTGGGCACTCTATGAACCAAATTATAATCTGCCCCATTAGACAGTCCCACACCTGTACGTCTCTGCAAATTGGAGCTCTCTCTCTACTTGGAGTTCTGAATCTGAGTGCTGTGACACGATACTCTAAGTTCTTAGAACAAGGGACAGAGAAAGGTTTCAAGGTAATCATTTAAGAATTTCTGATGTCCCGATAGTGGGTCTTATAACAACACCTTTGATTTTATCTTGGTCCCATCCTCACATTTCACTGGTGAAACCCAGGATTCAGTATTTTCCCTCGAGTTTCTTATTTGTCTAATCGTAGACCAGCTGGAGTAATGGAGGTGAGAGAGCGTTTTATACCCCAAGCCATTAGACCTAGGTTGGAAATATTTTCTCTAAATTTGGCCTGGAAACTAAACAGGTCTTTCTTAATTTATTTCTACATCCCTTTAATTTAGCAGATAAAAGAAGCCAATGACTGCTGTCAAATAATCTTCTGGAAAACCTCCCTGGCAAGATTCTCAAGTTCATTAGGTTCTTTTTTTGCCTTAAATCTTATACTTTCCTATAGAGGATCATAGTTCCACTCAGAACACAGGTGACCCTTCTCCCGGTCTCCAACAGCAATTTCCAGAATTCCTGAACCTCTTCCATTAACAGGGTCTTCATCATTCTTCTAGCCTCTGCCTACAGCCTGTTCCCAAAGCGACTGCCATGTATTTTATATTTTTGTTACGGTAGCATTATTTTATTTTTGTCAATCATCTAGTGCTACCTAACATACCTGCTGACGCACAGTGGCTTGAAATAATGATGATTTTCTTTTTTTGTTTTAATTTCTTAAATTTTTGAATGAGTTGGTTCTTTTGCTCCACATGGATTCAGGTCGGTAAAGGAGCTTCATTCACTCTGTAGCTTGGCTAGGGCAACAACAGCCCAGGGCCCTCACCTGCTTTTATGCTCAGCTCTCATCCCTGCGGTGGGTCTCGCCCTCATCTCTCTCTCTCCCTCTTACTCCCTCGCTCAGTGCTCTCTTAGGATTCAGTGGTCTAGCCCCACCTTGTGTACATGGTGGCTGCATTCCAAAAGAGCAGAAGAGTGTTTACCCCAAAGATACAGATGCAGTGAAACGCCAGGACACCTGAACCCCGATGTTCACAGCAGAAGTGTCCACAACACCCAAACTGTGGAAGAACCACAATGTCCTTGGAAAGATGAATGGATAGAGAATATGTGATATGTAACTCAGCTGTCAAAAAGAATGAGATCTTGCCATTTGCAATGACATGGATAGAACTAGAGGGTATTATGTTAATTGAAATAAGTCAGGAAAGTAAATTACCATATGGTTTCACTGCTAGGTGGAAGTAAAGAAGCAAAACAGATGGACATCTGGGAAAAAAAAAAAGATGGACATCTGGGAAAGGAAGGAAAAATAAAAGAAGATGAAAACAGAGAGGGAGGAAAAAGAGACTCTTAATCATAGGAAACAAACTGAAGGTTGCTGGAGGGGAGGGGGTTGGGGAAATAGGGTCACTGGGGGATGGGCATGAAGGAGGGCACGTGATGTAATGAGCACTGGGTGTTGTATCCAACACCTTTTGAATCCTACCTCTGAAGCTAGTAATACAGTATATGTTAATTAATTGGATTTAAAATACATATTTCAAAAAACAAAAAACAAAACAAAACAAAAAAAGCAGAAGAGGAAGCAATCAAAACTCTCCTGGAACAGCGTCATTTCTGCCACATTTTATTGGCTAAAGCAACCCATGGGTTCAGGCCAGAATGAAGAGAAGAAACAGAACCCACTCCCTGACTGTGCCGAGCATTATGAGGGTGCCGAAATGAGAGTGCCCATCTTCGCAGACAACCCGCTGTGCTATCGGATCCTTGAACTTAGCAGGTATGAGAGGCCAAAAGGTCCACTCTCAGGCCATTCCCTTTTTGGTTGGGTTTGGTTTTCTTTTAATTAGGTTTCCGCAAGCACAGACTAAAGGAGTCCTAATACATATAAAAGAAGTGAATATATGGAACAGCTGGCTAAGAGTAGAAAGTGAGGTTAAAAAAGGAGGAAAAAAAAAAAAAAGTCCTAGAAAAGTACAGCTGCTGAATGGGAGTTAATTACCTGGAACTTCAAGTTACAAGGAACGGTGTGCTCTCCATGGGATCATAGATGAAATCCCAAAGAAATGTTTGAAAGCACCTCATTCGGTCTTTCCCAAAGAGTTCTGCAGAACCTTGTTTCTACAGGAACAACGCTTTTAAAGGATTCCATGGGAAAATGAGTTCCCCTGCTAAAGGACTCATTAGGGCCTTTGATAGCTACTAGCATCATGAATCATAAAGTGCTACACGTGTCCTAACTTCTACCCAACTCCTTTTACCACAGGTCTGTGGAATTCTAGTGTAGTCGAGCTCCTCACTTTACAAGTAGGGGATCAAAGGCTCAGAGGGTTCGAGTCCCTTGCTTGAGCTAAGTAGGAGCAGAGCTTGCAGCTGTCTCTGAGTCCCCAGTTCAAAGTTCTATTATTCTCCGGCGGGCTTAGGTGTAGACAAGGTTAAATTCACTAAACAAAGAGGCCATTGCACTGATGAGGTTCTTGCACCCCGGCGGCCACACAGAACCAAAACCGAAGCCCGCACATGCCTCCGGGTTAAGAATTAAAATGCTAAGGACGACCAGGCCTGAGCCACAGCCAGGGAATCCTTGCTTCTCGCACGAGGCTCTGTCCAGCTCCTGTTGCTGCAGCCTTTACTGCTGCAGCCTTTACTGGCGATTCCAATCGATTTCGCTCAAACTCTTAAAGTTCTGGATGTGCCTCAGTTTCCCTCTAGCAGCCGCGGCGACAGGGGAGAGGCGGGCGGGCCTGCGGAGGCCCCGGGCTGGGGGAGGGCGGCGCGGGGCGCACCTGCCGAGCTCGGGCCTCGGTCCCGGCCCTGGGAGCCGCCCCCCCCCACCCCGCGGCCCGGTGCCGGCGGGGCAGGTGGTTCTGACTCGGGACCGACCCGGGCCGGGCAGGTGGTTCTGACTCCGGACCCGACCCGGGCGGGGCAGGTGGTTCTGACTCACAGCCCGGCCAGGAGGGGCAGGTGTTTCTGACTCGGGACCGACCCGGGCCGGGCAGGTGGTTCTGACTCCGGACCTGACCCGGGCGGGGCAGGTGGTTCTGATTCGGAGCCCGACCCGGGCGGGGCAGGTGGTTCTGACTCGGAGCCGACCCGGGCGGGGCAGGTGGTTCTGACTCGGAGCCCGACTGGACCGGCCGTCAGCCCGGCCGGGTGCAGCGCGGGGCCCGGGTAGGGTCTTGCTGGAAGGCGGAGCAAAGGGCCAACCTCCGGGCCCCTGAGCAGGGCAGGTAAGCTCCTCCCTTCGGGACGCCTGGAGGTGCGAAGGGCCTGGGGCCTGGCGCGGGCGCTCGCGGGGGAGGGTGGAGGGAAAAGGATTTTGGTGCTTCGCAGGCTGCGCTGCCCGGGCTGAGAGCTGCGCCGCCACCCCCAGCCTGCGGGTGGGATGGGGCGGCCTGCGGGGGCCGCGGAGTGAGCCTTCCTACCAAGCCATATGCCTTTCCAAATTCAGATCGATGGGAAGAAACATTGGTGATGATTGATCCTTTCCCAGGGACAGCTACAGCCTTCCTGTCTCGTGTTGGGTCCTGAGAACTTGGCGGGCAACTGTCAGGTTAGTGTCCCAAAATATGGGGAGAGATGTGTGGCTTGTACCATCCTGGTGGCTAGATAGAGCTGGATGGAAAGGTGGGTGCGTTCCCTTTGCAGCTGGGGTCCTGGCCATCATTGCCAGCTCTCAGCACTATCACCCAAGTCTTCCCTTCTTTGGGCATTATAAGGGCATTTACAGCACATGCGGGGCATTATAAGGAATGATGAGAAACCTCTGTGGGTCACATGTGTATGGTACATGTGACTGATACAGACATTCCAAAGATTATTTAAAGTTTGTAGAAATATGCCAATATTCTCCTTGTTTAATTAATATCTTAAATTATCGTATGCCATGGAAAAAATTACATCTCCTTATCAAATGAACTCTCATCAGATCTTTAACTGTAGCTATTTTTTTTAAAAAAGTCTTTTCGTCATTTACCAACAGTTATCAGTTTATGCTAATAAACTAATATCAGCATAAATAAAGTGCATTTATGCTGATGCACTTGCAAAGGTGCCTCATCTTCAGAGAGGTTCATGGGAAGGACGCTGAGTATTCTGGAATTTAGGTTTCTGAAAACTTTAAGATCATAGAAATTGAACTTGGTAAGAATTTCCAGAACTAACAGAAAACCTGGATTCAAACAGAATAGGAATTTGAAATATGGGATTGAGTGAACCGATAAGGATGATTATAATTTTTTTCACAATTTTTTCTTTGAAATTGTGCTGGTTCCTTAGTGCTATATTTTTCCAGATTTAAAGAAACCTTTTTCTCTTTTCCTTTAAGCGATCTATGACTTACAGTAATTTTGTAAAGTACATCTCTGTAAACAGAACTGAAACATTTACCTTTTCTCTCTACTTAATCCCTCTAGAACTCAGAAACTTATTGAGTATTCTTATTTTCGTGGTAATATAATTATTTGCTTCCGTTCAATAAGAACCTGTTCCCCCTGTTACAGGACACAATTGGAAACATTGGTTGTATAACCAAGGCTTTGACTGGAATGTCATATTTGAGAATATGCATAAAATAAAATATGACCAGACAGTCCTCAGGAACTAAGTTTGATTTGATGGAGCTAATTTTAAAAAGCCCCTTGGAAAACCTGGCCTGGTTTGTTGCCTACAGAGTTCTTCTTAGGAACCTTACCAAATGAATAAGGAAGATCACTTCCTGATAGGCTCAGGACCTCAGGATATTTGGGGACCTCAGGAAGAGAGAAATTCACCCGAATCAAGGGTATTTCATGCAGTCTGATGGTGAGTTCTTGGTTTGATTTCTTAGCCTGGAGAGGCTTTTTAAAGTCCAATCTAAGATTCCTTATGAAAAATTCCAGTAAAGCAGATTTAAAGAGAGCCTGTATGATCAGTCACTACTCTTGCAGCACTTATATAAATAATAAGGCCAAGTTTAATGAGACTAGACTTATTTTGCAAACAAAGTAGTTTTAACTGTGATTATCTTTGATAGAAATGAGGGTGATTGTTGAGGAAAAAATTATGTTTCAGTAGAAAATTATAACACAACCTCGTGGATATGAGATTCTAGTCCTGTTCATTGTCTTTGAGGTTTTGCTATATATCTGTAAACCAAACTAGACCCAGAATTCTTCTAGTCTTCTCAAATATCTGATTACAAGTCTCCAAACTAAAGTTTCCAATTTTCCCCCCACCCTTCTGATTTGGAATCACTAAGAACAAAGGCTGCCTTTGAACCTCCTTGGAAGGGTTTGGCAGCCAAACTTGGGGGACTTGAGTCTTGGGTCCACATGCCCCAGTTTAAAAGGGCTTATCCAGACTTTTGGAGCTACACACCAGCTGGAAATCTAAAATTAAAATTGACTAGGGTGGTTCTTCCCCAGAAGCAGAAAGTGTCTCGTGGTGGACAGCTCTCCCAGGATTACGGATCAAGATCTCATCTCTAATAAGAAACCTTTAGGGCAGCCCGGGTGGCTCAACGGTTTAGCGCCGCCTTCAGCCCAGGGCCTGATCCTAGAGATCCAGGATTGAATCCCATGTCAGGCTCCCTGCATGGAGCCTGCTTCTTCCTCTGCCTGTGTCTCTGCCTCTCCCTCTCTCTCTCTCTCTCTGTGTCTCTCATGAATAAATAAATAGAATCTTTAAAAAGAAAAAAAGAAACCTTTATTCCTTTTGCCATTTTGCTACTTCCTTTACTCTTCATTTACAGACAGTATTCCTTAACTCCGACAACTACTTCTGCATCTACGTCTAAGGACATAGCTGCACAACAAAAGTCCCTAGGTTTTCTTGCTAAGGTGATTTTACATAATAGAATGGCTTTATGTTACTTACTGGCTGAGCAAGAAAGAGTCTGGGCTGTAGCGGATACTCCTGCTGTACCTGGATCCACACCTCTTACTATTGCAAATACAGGAGATTAACAAACAAGCTACTTGGCTAAAACAGGCTGATGCCCCTTGGGGTACCATCTATAATTTATTTGACACCAGCTGGTCTGGTCGATGGGAGCTCTGGCTACCTCATGAGTACCTCAGTATTTTGCTATTATCCACAAATAGTTATTATGAGAGTATCCTTGATGTGCTGTGTTTTCTCAAAGGTCTTAAATTCATGATCACAGCCAACAGATGTTCTCACTGCACTTGAAGGAACAGAAATAAGCTAAACAATGAGGTGAACAACAAAGACAGTTCTTCCAAGAATCTGATGTCATAACCTATGAGTATCACAATGAGACAAGAGCAACTTAAGTTTGATGGTAACTTAAGTCGATGTTAATAGTACATTTTTGGTCAATCCCTCACATGGGTGAGGATGACCAAGACAAGGGAACTGTTACACTAATTCAACAAGGAGGTCATTAGATTGATGTGGCTCTAAAGCTATGGTGGCCTATATAAGCAAACCAAAATCTAGCCTGCTAGTACCTCAGACAGGCACTTGCTGGGGAGGGTGGAGGGAAAACGATTTTTGTCCTTTACAATTTGTGGTGCCCCTGGCTGAGACCTGCTGGACGTCAACCCACCCTGGAGCCTGTGGGTGGGATCCTGGGAGAACTGATAAGGAATCAAAACGCTAAAGACAACCAGTCACCATCAAGTAGGCTGTAAGCTAGAGCCAATTCATATTTGCCTTACTTTGCTTGTATCTTTTCTTTATGATAAAGTTTTTCACTAGCTCCTATTGGTGGAGTGCTCCTAACCACTTCCAGTTCAGCAACGCCTCATTTCAATTGACTTTCCTCACCTTTAAAATTTTTAATGTGCCTTAGTGTGTCTTTTAACAATATGTACCATAGAAACCAATTTTTCTAACTACTTTAAGTTCTTGAGTCCTGTCTTTGATCACCTTTTCCACACTCAATCCATTCTATAGGATTCCACATCTGTGGGACAGCAGAAAGGTAGACTCCTGTGGAGCTAGCATACATATATCAAGCGTTGGTGGATCAGAACTTTAGTAACAGGTTTCCTCATGGCTGGAAACATCATCATGGGGTCACTAAGAAATACGTGAAACTAGTACTCTTTTATTACCACAGGTCTTTTAAGACAGATTTCTTCTTGGAGCTCCTTTTGGATACTCCATAGATCATTGCCTTCCACACACTTTTTGGAAAAACCTCCATTGTACTAAACCAACCTCCAAAACATCCATCCTTCTCCGTGAAAACACACACTTTTGAGCACCTATGTGTGTTTTCCAGACAACCTAAGTGCTTTGGATGTATTCTCTTTGACCAACTTGGAGTTCTGGCCTTGTAGGAAAACATTCCATTCTTTCATGTTTTCCAGACAGTGTCTAATTGGAATGGAAACTAGCACAGAACTGAGTGTTTGGTGAAGGAAATGACATGTGGCCCTCTTAGAACTCAAAGGTGATGTCATTCGCTAAGGTGAATATTCTCTTGCCTGATGCCTGTATGACTGAGGATTGGTGAGGTGTGGTGGAGAGAACACTGGACTGGGAGTCAGGAGGCCCAGATTCCAGTCCTGGTGTAGCTGCTACCTCTCTGACTAGGTGTGTGTACCACTGGCCCTCGGGCTTGTTGGGTACCTCATCCATACTGTAGGTCCTTCCCACCTGAGTCTTGTTTTCACTGTGCTAGAACTCTCAACTTCGAATGCCTTAGTGTTAGGAGTTAAAGGATATGCAACCGGGATGGAACTTACAAGGAATTGCAAAGAGTCAGCTTTCTACACAAATCCTAAGTGGTCTATAAAAGGAGAGTTTTGTGGAGAGAAAACAAAACAAAGCAGGTAGAATCATTTAATTCTGCTTGGTGGGTCCATTCACTTGAGAAACGGTTTGTGCAGAAGAGTGAAAGCAGCTGATTTATATTTTAAATGATCTCTCTAGCACCTGCGTAGACATTGATGCTAGAGGACATTAGAAGAAGGGGTGACGAGACCCTTAGGAGGCTAATCCAATAGTGCAGGCAAGAAATGATGGTAGATTGGGCTTTGATGACAGCGTTAGAAAGGAGGGGAACTGAGTGGGGAAAATTAGAGAGGGAGACAAACCATGAGAGATTCCTAACTCTGGGAAACAAACTGAGGGTTGTAGAAGAGGAGGTGGGTGGGGGGATGGGGTAACTGGGTGACAGGCACTAAGGAGGGCATTTGATGGGATGAGCACTGGGTGTTATACTATATGTTGGTCAATTGAATTGAAATTTAAAAAAAAACCAACAATGAGATATCACCTTATGCGTATTAGGATGGCCATCATGAAAAAGACAAGAGATAACAAATGCTGGAGAGGATATGGGGAAAAGGGAACACTCGTGCACTGCAGGTGGGAATGTAAATTGGTGCAGCCACTATGGAAAATAATAGGATCCTCAAGAAGTTAAAAAATAGGTCTACCTTATGATCTAGCGATTCCACTTCTGGGAATATTTCCAAAGGAAACAGAAACACTAACTCAAAAAGATACCTGCTCCTCATGTTCATAGAGCATTATTTACAATAATGAAGACATGGAAACAACCTAAGTGTCTATTGACAGATGAATGGATAAAGAAATTGTGGTGTGTGTGTGTGTGTGTGTGTGTGTGCGCGCGTAACACAATATTATCCAGTCATTAAAAAAAAAAAAAAAAAAGGAAATCTTGCCATTTGCAATGATGTGGATGAAACTCAAGGGCATTATGCTAAGTGATAAGTCAGACAGAGGAAGGCAATTACGATCTGATCTCACTTAAAGATGTGGAATCTTTAAAAAAAAAAAAAAAAAAGAAAAAACTTACAGGAAAAGATCAGATTGGTGGTTACCAGAGGTGGGGAATGTAGAGAAGGGAAATTGGAGGAAAGTGGTCCAAAGGTAAGTAAGTACTAGGGATGGGACATATGACATGATGACTGCAGCTAATACTGCTGTATGATACATAGGAAAGTTGTCAAGTGAGTAAATTCTAAGAGTTCTCATTACAAGGAGAATTATTTTTTTCTATCTCTTTATTGTATCCATGTGAAATTATGGATATTAACTAAACTTACTGTGGTAATCATTTCACAGTATCTATAAGTCAAACCTTTAACCTAACCTGAAAATCATACGGTTGATTTATGTCAATTATATCTCAATAAAATTGTGTGTGTGTGGGGGGAGAAATGCAGGCAATTTAGAGTAGATATTGAATGGGGAATTTTTAAGACTTGGATTACTTGTGGCTAGTGGGGGTGGGGAAGATGAAATAAAGAGTCAAGGAGTTTGGCTTTAACAATTGAGTTGATTTTGTTTCCATTTTCTGAGATGGCAGAGATTGGGAGTAGAATATGTTGGAAGTAGAATGGGAGTCAGCATTTTAGACATGTACAATTTGCACCTTGCCAGTGCAGATATCAAGCAGAATATTGACTATACGAATTTGGCTCCCAGAGAATTTTGCACTAGAGATAAAATCGGAATGATAAGCATTTAGGTGATACTTGATAAGCTTCAGAGAGAGGTACCATATGAAATGGAGCTTAAAGGGTGAGTCAGGTTTTACCAATGATTAAGAATGTGGGCAAGGGGGACTCCTGGGTGGCTCAGTGGTTAAGCACATCTGCCTTTGGGGTGTGATCCTGGAGTACCGGGATCGAGTCCCACATCGGGCTCCCCACAAGGAGCCTGCTTCTCCCTCTGCCTGTGTCTCTGCCTCTCTCTCTCTCTCTCTGTCTCATGAATAAATATATAAAATCTAAAAAAAAAAAAAAAAAAAAAAAAGAGTGTGGGCAAGGGGAGTCCATGCAAAGAGGACTGAGTGAGAAAAGGCAAAAAGCAGAGAGCTGAAGGGGTCAGGCCAAGGTCCATTGGGCTCCCAGGGCCTGAGCTCAGACCACCGCACAGCACTTTCTGAAATAGCAACACCACCTTCACTCTAGAAACATTCAGTCGCCATCTGAGATCCCTGGACACTTGGGTTCAAAGCCAATGAAGGATTATAGCTAAGAGCAGTTTGCTTCAGGAGAGTAATAGAGCCAACAGACTTTCTTTTTTTCCTCAAAATAGAGAAAATTTCCTTCCTTTTTTTTTTTTTTTTAATTTTTTTCCTGACTAATATTGAATTCATTAGTGTTTGTCATTTCCCAAGTCTGGCAACCTCATCGAGCGCAATTCAGTTCAGACTTCAGTGTCACTACCCAAGAGACCAGGATAGATTATAAGCAATTTAGAGATTCCTTGTTGTACTTAATTTGTCTTTGGCCAGGGATTTTGAATTTATTTCTGAACTTTTTCCTTTTAAATCAGTTCCAAAAATAAGGCAGGATATCCTTCTTTTAGACTCTGCCCAGCAGAAAGTATTCTTACAACACAAGCTTCAAGGAATCTTTTAGGCCGGTGTTACCTTATTTTAGCTTCCCAGGCTGTTCTCATGACTCTCCTCTTCTCTTTCTGGGCAGTCTAGAGGACAATCCAATTTGGTCCTCTGTGCTGGTAGTACTTAGATCTCTGGTTACCTGCTGGGGACTTCCCTTAGAGCCCCTACGTCTCAGAACCAGCAACAGGTACCAAATTTTGCTCACGTTGCATCTCTCTCTTCCCCAGACTTCCACTTTCCTCTCTTGCTCTTTTTTTTTTAAATTTTTATTTATTTATGATAGTCACAGAGAGAGAGAGAGAGAGAGAGAGGCAGAGACACAGGCAGAGGGAGAAGCAGGCTCCATGCACTGGGAGCCCGACGTGGGATTCGATCCCGGGTCTCGAGGATTGCGCCCTGGGCCAAAGGCAGGCGCTAAACCGCTGTGCCACCCAGGGATCCCATCCTCTCTTGCTCTTAAAGAGTCTTGTGATTGGTTTGGGCCCACCCAGATAATCTAGGATAATCTATATGTAAGATTTCTAACTTCAGATTTTTCCCACTACAGAAAAAAAAAAAAAAAAAAAAAAAAAAGAAAGCATGCAGCTCAAGTATGAATTCATGTCTCTCCGGAGAGTAGAATGGTGTGTTGGGACTAGTACAATCTCTGTGATTAGAGACACATAGATTCAGAAGCTTGTCCCTTCACACACTAGCCGCTTGACATCGAGCAAGTCAGTTTGTCTCTCTGAGCCACAATTTTCTCATCTATAAAATGAAAAGGATAGGACCCATGTTACAGAGGTTTGATGAGTAACCTAATAAGGTATGTCTTGAGCACTTAGCATAGAGGTTGTATTTTTTAAAGATCACTAAAAGGGCCAATTTGAGTTCTTCTGTTGCATGGACAAAAAGAGGCTCAGAGAAGAGGAACAATTGGCACGAGGTCATACAGTGGGTTAGTGGCAAACCACAGGCCAGATCATACAATGGCATGAGGATTTGGAGGGACAGCAATTATGAGAACAAAACTCCACACCTGCTTTCTACAACATTCCACAGCCAGCCTGAGGAGCGAAGCCTCTTGATTCCTTTCCAACAGGGTGTCCCACAGGAATTGGAGGCTAAAAGGCAGGCATGCTGGCTTCATCTGACATGACGCCTTTGGTCTTCCTCTGGCATTTTCAGTTATGAACCTCTGCCCTACAGCCCAATCGATGTCAGCTCACTTTGCACTAAATGCTTCCTGCACGCTGAGCCATTCTGTATTCGCTTAGTAAAAAATAGAGCCATCCAGCATCAATTCACATGAAATAATTTTCCACTTCATGTCAACTGAAAATCACCAATTTCCTGCTACAAGTGACACTTAGTACAGGGAAGCACTTGGAATCGTTACAAGATCTCATCGTGTAGGCTGCTTGCCTTCACTTGACCAAGTTCTCTACTTAGAGAAAAAAATATGGATCATAGTTCTATTTTCACGTAATTAAGTATAAAGTTTAAAATGTAGCCCTTCTTTCTATTAAGCTGGAATCTTATAACCATCTGAAGACAAAAAAAAAAAAAAAAAAAAAAGATTGTCATTGAGTTTGTAACTCCCAACAGGGCAGGTCCGAATAGAATCGTTCATTCATCTGATGAGCATATATAGACCTCCTACGTTCTAGGCCCTCTTGGAAATGCAAAGATAAATAAGATAAAGTCTCGTCTCTTAAAAGAATCTTATAGTCCAGTAGGGACAGTTAAATGTGTATGCAGTCAACTACAATAAAAGGCCTATTTAATTATATGCAGCTGTTAAGAAAATTATGTCTTAAACTAGTGATATTCAAATATTTCCAACTGTGAAAGTTTTCATTTAAGTGAAATTTCACGAAGTCCAGTAAATAAAACTGATCATAGGGGACTTGCTGTGGCTGAAGTGGGAACAAGAGACCAGAGACCAGGCCACTAAGCACCTCTCCCCTCACTCTCTCACCAACACACTGTAGTTTCTCACAGAGCTATTCATAATATGTTTAAAGGCAACTTCTTTACAATATTCATCACTGGCTTATTGAAAGTACCGATCCGTAGGTCCAAGTAGAAAGTAACTTTTTTCTTTTCATCATTACCTCTTTAACTTACTCTGTAGACTGATTTTTTCTGTACTCCTGGTTTGTATCTTGGGGGAAATCTCATACTTTCTCTGATCCTTCTTAGACATTAATACATAATCTTGTTTCCCAGCTTCGTGTAGAATCCAAAGCCAATCTCGGCCAACTAAAAATGTTCCCTTTCCCAAGCTTTGGTCTACATAACTGGAAAACCTAGAAAAGAAGTAAGGGACTTATTAGCAGCCCCTTCGCCATTTTTCTGCCATATTCTTTCATTCCCCCCCCCCCCATTATGGAGTGGTCCGGGTGAGGTGATAGAGGTGCCCACCAGGACTGCCACATACAGTTGTGTAGGTTACAGACTACATAAGGGTACCCAGCCAGGGGAGCAAGGAATCTAGCTCACTGGGGAAGCTATGTACTCTGGTATGGGGCTGCTTCTATTTGAGGGAAGGGAGCATTTTTATAAATTATCACCTAATTGCTTTATCAACTAGTTTTGTACTGCCTCCAAAACAAGAGCATGTCTTTTATTAAATGTTCACACAGCAGTCTAGGGATAGAGGCAACCCTGTTGACTAGTACGATTTGAAGCTGACATTGTACTGAACATAGCACATGTTCAAAGCCTGGCTTTTTCCTTTGTAGGATGCTTCGGAAGTGACCAGCCATTCTCCCACTCTAGCCCCAGCATCACCGGGACCCTCCCATTTAACAATTTTTGGGATTCCAATGCCCCACTGGCTGAACATTTCTGACTATCCCTCAGCTGTGCAATCTATCCCTCAACCCCACACAGATCGTCTCTTTTGGGTTTCCTCACCCTGCAGGCAGTTTTTGAGCAGAGAAGACACCTGAGGGCTTACTTACTGCCTTGTCTTCCCCAGAGGACACATGGGCCTTTCCCTCATCACGGCAGAAAGTGGGATTCCAACAACCATGCCCCCTTCTAGCTGCCAGAGACTCCTTTAGCAAGTGTTAGGCCTTCTCAAGCATTAGTCTAGTTCCTGTTTCCATATTCACCAAAGTCCAGAGTGTATGTATGATTCTCTGAAGCCTTCTTCATCTGAATGAACTCTAGCGTCTCCTCTCTACCCACATGCAAGATAAGCCACATGGCGAAACCAATTCCATATCTCTTACCTTACCCTACATTAATAGCTGGTAACTGAAAATCTGCTGAGACTCCAAGTAATCAAGAAATGTCCTGGTGCATAATGTTTAATGACATAGGTAAATTCTTAAGTAATAATAAATAGAGAAGCAGATAAACACATAAAGTTGAATATACACATGTTTATAGTATGTGTGTTGTGTGTGTGGTTTTAGCGCCAAATAACATGAAGTAGGGGATGTTTGAGATCTTCTTATTTAAATTTGGTTTGCAAGGCACCTGTGAAGTTCACTTACAGGCCCTGAGACATAGGAAATAAATTCTAGGTGCTATTTATATGAGTTTCTTGCTGCTGCTATAACAAATTACCAGCAACATGGTGGCTTAAAATAGCACAGGTTTATTAATATTCTGGAGGTCAGAAATTCAATAAAAGGGTCCTATAGGTCTAAAATCAGGGTGTCAGTAGAGCTATGGTTCCTTCTGGAGGCTCTCTAGCAGAAAAGCTGTCTCCTTACCTTTTATAGTTTTACTCCAGTCTCTGCTTTTGTCATTACATCTTTCCTCTGACCTTGATACTCCTGACTCTTATATGGACTCATGTGATTTCCTGGGACTTAGAGAATTCAGAGTAAACGTGACACCTCAAGATCTTTATTAATCACATATGAGAAATCCCTTTTGATACGTGAGGTAATGTATTCACAGATACTAGGGATTAGGACATCTCCACCTACCATACCATAGATAGAGAATATGGAAGATGGTAGCCAATACGAGCACTATCAAGTGTGAGCCTGGACAAATCACTTGTTCTCCCTCAGCCCTCGGTTTCTTCATCTCTAAAATAAAGATGATAATACTATCTGCTTCATACAAGTGTTATTAGTGCTAGATGAGTTCTTATTTTCAAAATACTGAGAATAATGCTGGCGCATGGTAAGTGCAACATGAGTTTTTTTAAGAAGTCACCAGGGAAGACACTACACTGCAAAGTAGACTTGGGGTCCAGCTGCTTCTTATTTGGCTGACACTGTGTTACATAGTCTAGGATTAATAGCAGCAGGGGCTTATTAACTTAATGGATGTTACTCAATCTCTGGAGTGGGTCTGATACAATAGTATATGTGTTTGGTATTTTTAAAGAAAATATTCTAGCATTTAACAGTTCTCATGAATGTTTATGGGTGATTTTTATATTTTTCTTTACACTTGTTCTATGTCCTAAAATTTTCTTTGATTAGCCTATATACTAGTTATAATCAGAGAAAAAATAATGCATGCCATATATATATATATATATATATATATATATATATATATATATGAGATTAGAGGCTTTTTGGTTCCTGGACTTAATTTCTAATGAGTGGAGGAGAGGGCTCTTTGGCACATCCAGCAGTGCTTTGACACCAGCTGGGCATCCTGCAACTCTGTTCAATTCTGACACTATCCACCTGGAGACAGCATCAGACTCCACAGGTTGAGGGTTTAGTCCCACAGAACTGCCCTGAACCCCTAACCCCTCAGAGCTCATCTACAAGCCCAGGTTATTACCTGTTATTTCAACTGACTGGCTGTATAGATTGGAGGTTTGTAGGACCCCCGCCTCTGATTTGATCAATATGCTAGAGCAGCTCACAGAAATCAGAGAAATATTATACTTACTGGATCACTGATTTATTTTAAAAGGATATAACTCAGGAACTGTCGAAAGAGGTGCACAAGGCAAGGTGTGGGAAAAGGGCACAGAGCTTCTATACCCTCTCAGAGAACACCACTCTCACCCAATCTCCACGTGTGCATCAACCTGGAAGTCTCCTAACCCAGTCCTCAGGAGTTTTTTTTATGAAATCTCATTACAGAGGCATGATGGGTTAAATAATTGGCCCTTGGCAATTAAACTCAATGTCCAGCCTATCTCCCTTCCCCCAAGGTCAGAGGGGTCAGACTAAAAGTTTCAACCCTTTAATCTCCTGTTTGGTATCCTGGCAACCAGCCCCTATTCTTAGGTGTGGTTCCAAAGTTGCCTAATAAACATAACAAAAGACACCACTATTGCTCTGACCACCTAAGAAATTCCAAGGGTTTTAGAAATTAGGTGCCTGAAACTGGGGACAGAAAACAAATGCATATTTATTACAAATCACTATACGATCAGTCATTGGAGAAGAACAGAAGTGCTTACACCATTCAAGCCACATAAACAAAGCCAAGACAATAATCCTTAAGGAAGCTTCACTGACCATTGGGTACAGTCTAAAACACCCAGACCTAGCATTTAAGACTTTCTATGAATTATCTCAAAATCACCCTCCACATCTGTAATTCTTTCCATCCCCTTGTGCCTGTGAATCAGTTCAGCAAAAACACTGTTTGGCAGCAGCGGTGTGAAACTCTCATTGTGTGTTGTTGGGTGTACAACTCCAGCAGCAAACCATCCCTGATGTCAAGCAGTTAATCACCTAAAGGAAGGGCCGTGGTTCTAGACCACTAAAGAAAGGACGATGGTCTAAATGGAATTTTTGTTACTGGTGTAATCAAATGCTATGGGAAAACAAAGGAGAACATTAGGCCCCTATTAGGACCAGGGCCAGTATCAGAGATGTGCCTGAACTTAGTAGGACCCAGTGCTTAGCTTAGCGATCTGCCATTAAGGACTTGAAACTCTAAATCATTTCTGAACAAGGGACCCAGTATTTTCATTTCGCACTGGGCCCCACATATTGTGTAACCAAGACTGAGGAGGGGTTTGAGGGTGGAAGCCAATTGGAAATGGAGGCTCCAAATATGTAGTCAATGAGAAATGCTATTGAAACACCAGATCAACAGGGTTTATTCTGCATCACTTGTACTTTGGATGTCATGCCACGTGCTATATATGCATATGCCTGTATGTATAAACCTGGTTTGTATATCAGTATATACGCATACACTTAACATTTCACCAATCCATGGCCACCTCCTTGCTTCTTCCCACCCTCCACCTACCTCACTATTCATTTCTCCATAGCTACAATAGGAAGGAAAGAAAGGTTTTCTGGGGGTTTAACTTACTTTCTCTTCCCACTCTTCTCCTTCCCTCCTCCTCCCTCCCTTCCCTGATCTCTTCTTTTTTTCCTTCCTTCTTGTTTATTTTAATGAGGGCCAATGAATTTTAAGTCCTTCGATGATTCAGTTTCAGTGGGCATCGCTGGGACTGCTTATTTCAAAGGCAGACTTTTTCACTCAATATAAAATATTAAAAGAAATAGTGAAAAGGATTATAGGGGAAAGGAGAGAAAATGAGTGGGAAAAATCAACCCTAGAAATTCTGATCAATAGAGCTAGATTAGGGCTGTAAGAGTCTGGATTGAAAACACACATATCCATGCACATGCACTCAAACCCCTAGGCGATTCTGGTACCTGCTCTAAGAAATGTTGCTCAAATCTGGTCTAATTCCCTTACCTAATGGTTCTAAGAAACTGAAATCCAGGAAGAGAAAGTGACCTCCCCAAAAGCCAAATGTTGACTTAATAGCAATTCTGAGGAGGAAAGGTCCACGCCTAGTCATCTGATTTATACTTCAGAGCCCCTAAAAAGTAAGTTCTTGATATCACTGAAATATGAGAGTCTTCTAAAGTGCTTGCGTGTTCCCTAGGAAATGCAGTGTTTGAGGCAAATGGTACCTTTCCCCCTTTTTATCGCAACACTGGATACTGGGGTGTTCTCAGCACCTGACCTCAACCACCAGCCAGCTCCAGGTTCTTGACTTTACCCTGAGAAAGAATTCAAGGAGTCAGGGCAGAAGCTTTCCTGCAAGCAAAAGTGCACACTCAAGGAGGGAGTGCAGGGCACTCAGAGGATCTGAGTTGTGCAGGGTAGATGTGGGGCTTTGGTCTTTGCTGGCAGTTAGAATCAAGGGGTGGAATATTCATGTAGAGTTGCTGGGAAGAGTGGGGACTTCCAGAATACCACATACTGTAGCACATGCTCCTGCTAGCCATTATGCATTACTTAGCTCAGGTGCAGTCTGATTTCTCTCAAGCATACTCCATATGCAGTCACTATCTACTCAGAGTGGCTTCGTGCCCCCAGTGGAGGAGTCATTCCTTCTCAGTCATGTGCAGGCTAACTGGGCCTTGATGCTCACGTGTGCCCTGGGTTTGAGCAACATCATGATACCTGTGTCCGTGAGAAACCACAGCACTGTTACAGGGTTTACTCAATTGTCACAACCACCCTGGCAGGTGTCAGGTTTATTCCTTGTCCTTACCCCTCCTACAGTTACCATTCTACCTGCCTCATTCTGATGATGGAAATCAGACTAAAACGAATATGTGGGGAGCATCCTGGAAGAAGAAACAAATAGAAAGGAGAAACTTGCAACCCTGCCCTGGTGTAGATGAGAAGACTGACTTACACTGTCCACACTGCTTGCCTTGGGCAGTGCTCCACATGCCAACCAAGATGGTCTCTTTGAAATGCAGACATTTTGGGGGCACCTAGGTGCCACAGTCAGCTAAGCCTCCAACTCTTGGTTTTGGCTCAGGTCGTGATCTTGGGCGATGAGTTGGAGCCCTCATTCAGCATGGAGTCTGCTTGGGACTTTCTCTCCCTCTTGCCCCTCCACCTTGGGCATGGGCGTGCATTCTCTCTCTAAAATAAGGAAAGAAAAAGAGAAAAAAAGAAAAGAAAAGAAAAGAAAAAGAAGAAAGAAGAAAGAAAAGAAAGAAAGAAAGAAAGAAAGAAGAAAGAGAGAGAGAGAAAGAAAGAAAGAAAGACAAGTATTATATGGTCACCTTCAACCCTGGCATAGCAGAGTCCATACAGACCTTGGCATAATGAGAACAACATGGTCACTGGGATCAGATGGGCTAGAATCCAAATAATGCCTCTACCACCTTCCAACTGTGTTACCTGGGGCAAATCATTCAGCTCTCTGTGCCTTGGTCTTAAGATTTATAAAAAGGACAGAATGGTAAATGAACACACAGGATTCTGGTTGAGAGACTACATAATAACATGTTCAGAGCACAGGCTCTGAAGTCGGACAACGGAGTTCAAATATTGGCTCCTCTTCTTTTTTATTTTTTTTTTTAAGATTTTATTTATTTATTCATGAGAGAGAGAGAGAGAGAGAGAGAGGCAGAGACACAGGCAGAGGGAGAAGCAGGCTCCATGCGGGGAGCCTGACATGGGACTCGATCCCAGGTCTCCAGGATCATGCCCTGGGCTGAAGGCAGGCGCTGAACCGCTGAGCCACCTGGGCTGCCCGGCTCCTCTTCTTAATAGCTGTAACTTTGAGCAGGTCACTTAAATCTCCAGGATAAGCCAAGAGTATGATTATGATCATACATATCTTGTGGGTCATTGTGCAGATTCAATGAAATAATGCATCTAATGCTCTCGAGTAAGCGCCGGCTCCCAGTAAGGGCTCTGTGAGTACCAGTTACCTGAAGCATGGGTAGATGCTTGGTACACCAGTAGGAAATAAAATGGGAAGGGAAAACAAGAGAAGTTTGGGCACAGTGTAGTCCCACAAAGTGATGTGCCTCCTCTACGCGATGCTCTCTGAACCTAGTGAATTTCCACTGCTGGGGGAGAAGCAGGGAAGGCGGACCAGATTAGGATAATTGTTTTCCTTGGAAGCGAAAAAATCAGTTTGCCTCTGGCACCTCTAATTACTGCAACTTCAGTGCAATCCCCAAGTCCCACAGAAATAGGGAATGGAACTTAAAAGCTGCAGGAGAAGAGAAGGGAGAGCTGAGGAGGGGAGCCAAAGTGCCTCGGGCTTCGGAGGATCTTGTCCTGCCGTCTCCCCACCCCGTCTTGGGCCCGTGCCTCTGCAAGCTTCCTTTCTTTTTGTACCTGTCAAGGAAAATAGTCTTTGTCTCTGCAGTTTGGCTCTGGGAAACTTTTCTTTTCTCTTCTTCTCTCCTCTTTTCTTCTGGCAAGTGCAAGGGAAGAGCATGCTGAGGCTCTGAGGGGAGACCCCACAGGAATAAGAGTTTAGGGCTTGGTCCTGGACTGATAATTCTGACAGTTCCACTCCTGGGCAAGGTTCTCACCACATCCCTGTAACCACCTCCTTACCTATTTGTGTCTTCACCAGGTAGTAGGGGGGGACCCGACCCCAGGGTCAAGACCCGAGCAGTCAGACTTGGTAAAAATGCAGGCCCACTGATGGCTTTGACCCCCATTTCAACATTTGTTAAATGGGATAAGATAAGTAAAATACTTGGCACCATGCTCGACAAAATGCTTTTTCTCCTCTGCCTCCTTCTCTTTTGTCTTCTCCTTCTCTTCCACCTCCTCTTTCTCTTTGTCCTTTTAATCTCCATCCTTCTCCTTTCATTCTCTGTCTCTGCTACTCAAAGTCAGGAGTTGTTTTTTAGTCAACTCTGGCTTTCCTAAGACCTTGAAAACAGCAGGTACAAAATGGATATTTAAGGAATGAAGAAAGAAATAAACCCCTCTCATATCCTTTCTCTGCCTATTAGAAAGCACTATGTTATCTGTTCTTACCAATGGGCACAAGCTAGTAAAATGCAAAATTCCAAGTAAATAGTCAGAGAGTCACATAAACCTAGAATAACCCATGCAGTGGCCTCCAGTATACCTCTGGCTTGATAGGAAAGGCAATGAAAGCTCGAAGAAGAGTGGAGATTCACCCATGGTCCTTATAGGAACCCCTCATCCATCTCTCTCTAGGTCACACCTCCTTCTATGCAGGTGAGTCTCATGATTGCTGCACGCATATACCCATTCATTGCACGAAGAAATGTTTATTAGCACGTATAATGTTTCAGGTAGTCATGGCACTAGACCCTGAGGACAACTATGGGTAAAAACAGGCCAGATTTTTACCTTTCTTGAGCAAACTTAGAGCCTACTAGAGGGGTCTGCTGTTTACTGAAAATACGTCTGCCCCACTCCACTCTCAACAACGTGCATACATAGATATTGTTTCCAAAAATCATAATATGCTTCAAAGGGAAACTGTAGGATGCTATGAAAGAGGGAAACAAAGTAGAAACTATTAAATGGGGACACTGAAGAAAGCATCTTTCATGGACTATTTTTTGTTTATTTTTATTTTTTAAGATTTTATTTATTTATTCATGAGAGACACAGAGAGAGAGGCAGAGACACAGGCAGAGGGAGAAGGAGGCTCCCTGCAGGGAGCCCAATATGGGACTCGATCCCAGGACCCCAGGATCACGCCCTGAGCTGAAGGCAGATGCTCAACCGCTGAGCCACCTAGGCGCCCCCATGGAGTGACTTTAAAGAAAAAGTCTAAAGATTAAAGAATATTCTTACAAGTAAGTTCTACTAGTCCTTAGCACCACTGCTTATGTGGTTGGCCCACCTGGAGTGCCCTCTGTTCTCCTTCCTTCATGTAAGGCCCTCATGTTCTCTAAGTCCCAGGACAAGGACATTTAAGCCCTTCTCTTTCTAAAAAAAGATCCAGGTTTACCCTCCAAGGATAGATCTCAATCATTTCAATTCATATTCAGCAAACACTGAATCCTCTTTACCAGAGATGGTGGGACTTCATTTGCCAAGGCAAATCCATCAGTATTCTTTATATCTGATGAAATAGGACCATGTTTATCTGGCTAACATTTATTGAAGTATATTGGATTTGTATGAGCTGAGGTCTGGTCTGAGAAGTTCCAAGAGCAACCTATCGCCTAATTGCATCAGATATGTATGTCACCAGGTATTACATATGGGAACAATAAACTTTGCTGAAAATGTGAAATTTTAATCAAGAGATTAGAAATGACAGAGTGGAGAGAAAAGAAGGATGGGTTTGAAAATGGAAGACATAAATTTAGATTTTACTTCTACTTGTTAATGACTAAGAACAATAACAAAAAGAATGTAACGGGGTAGGCTTTATGGAGCTTTTCATATATTTTAGGTGTTGTGCTAATAAGAGCTTCGTGTGCCTTCCCATGTCTTTGTCTTCTAGCAATCCTATTAAATGGCAATTATTATGAGTTTTACTCCAGTTTTGCAGACAAAAAAACTGAGGCTTGGGGAAGGTAAACAACTTTCCCAAGGTGACATACTCAATGGCTAATGAATGCAGCGTTCAAGCTGGGTGGTTTAATTCCAGAACCCACACTACATACTCATCTCAAGTGCAGGGCAATCTTAAGAAGTCCTTTAGCTATAATTTGCATCAATTATTCTTTCCTTTTTTTTAAAGATTTAATTAATTCATCCATTTATTTGAGGCGGGGGAATGGGAAAAGGGAGAGAGAATCTTTCTAGCAGACTCCCCACTGAGTGTGGAGTCCAAAGCATGACCCTGAGATCATGACCTGAGCCAAAATCAAGAGTTGGATGCTCAATGGACTGATCCCCCCACCCCAGGTGCCCCAATTTTTCTAACCTAAGATAGCAAGAGGAGTGGGGACAATGGACAACTTCTGAAGTTTGTCTCTTTCAAAGGGCCTCCTCTTCCTGTTGTTTTCCTGCCTTGAAGGATCAAGAGAGGCTTCCTGGAAGAGATGTCTGAAGACCTGGAATTTGGAGAAATTCTGTCCCTTGGGTTCCTTCACTTCGTTCAAACCCCCCTCTTGCAATTCTTTGATTATTTATAGAAGTTATTCCCAAAGGAGGGCAGCTCCATACTCTGCCTTGCAGATTACCAAGAGATAAATAACACATTCCTCATTCTCTTACTCGCTGGGGAAATTGGGGGCTGTGTTTACATCGCTTCCTTGGTATTTATCCTCCTGCTGGCTGTTCCATCCCCTCTATTTCATGTTGTTATTTTACTTCCATTAGGGGAGCAGAAAAAACATGAGAAGCCATTCTGATCCACCCCAATCCTCAGAGGGCATTGCTCGGTCAAAGTCAGCATCCTCTGCCTTGTAATTTTGCCTACAAACATCTCATTCAAGAGGCATTTTCCTCCCTCTGAGTACTAATGTCCTGATGATGATAAAAATAAATAAATATCACACACACACATACACACACACATCAAAACAAAACAGAAGGGAAGAAAGAGAGAGAACAGAAAATCAATTGCACGCTTGGTTCATTTCATGTTTATATCCTTCTAGATTTCCTCCCTGGGCTCCCGAGAATTGCCTAGTTAGCAGTTAGGAAGGGCTGGCTAGGTCACTGCAGTTTTAATGTGGCATGCGTGTTTTCAGTGGCTTTTCTTCTTTGGGAAGGGGCTGGACTTTATTAAGAAACCTTCTGAACATGTGAGCTCCCTTATTTATCCACCAGGTCCATGGAGACGTTGATGCAGGCCATTTTTGTGTGGGGGACTGATGGAATTATTTGTTATTTTTCAGTATTTTTCCGGAAATGGAGGTTTTGCTTCAAGAAAATCCTGTGGTTGGCCAAAAACTGTTTTGATCACTGGAGTCCTTATTTGGTTACATTTTCTTTACCCTGGCTTTTTAATGAAGGGCAACCTATGCTAAGCATGTAGCTGTGCGTTGTGTTATGCCAAGCATTTCCCCTGTGCTATTCCATTTAATAATTAAAAAAAAAAAGAAAGAAAAGAAAAGAAAAAGTATTGAAGAAATCAGCAATGTCCTAATTCCACAGATGGAGAAACTGAGACTTAGGTTATAAATTCAATTCTGATTGGGAGATTGTAAGAAATCTTTGCTAATAGATATAGATTTATATCCCCGTGATGAGTTTTAAAAGGCAATGTGGTACAGCTCACATCACGGAATTTTAGAATGGTAGATTTGAGTCCCTTGCAAAATGCAAGGCCTTAAGAAAAAACATGAACTTCTCAGAATTTTATTTTCTTCCCCCCTGTGGTATAAAAGGGAATGTATGACATTTGGATATAGAGATCATAGGCAAAAATTCTGACTCCATCACTCACTAATGCTACGTCTTAGGTTAGCTTTCCCAAAAGCAATGTCTGGAATGAGGATTTATGCATATGTTATTTATTAAGGAAATGCTCCCTGAAGGCACCAATAAGGGAGAAGCAGGAGAGGGATGGGATGAAACAAGCAAGGTTGTGATTTCACGTGAAGTCCCCATCTCAGCCTGATGCCATAGGGATTTCCAGAGCATCAGTTTGTGCTGGCTCAAGGCAGGGCAACTGGGTTTTTGCACTGCTGCGTCCATCGCTTATTGGTAAGAACCACTTGGGAAGCAGATGAACTCCCACTACTCCTAGCTCTTTGCTTGTGCTTGGTGGTGGCCAGAGGAAAGGTAGACTTGAGAAGATCTGGGTGGGCACTCTGAAATTCTGGGTACGACATCTTATTTTTCTATTTTATTGCACTGTCTTTAAATTGGTCAGCTAGATTCTATGATTTCAATTTGTATGATTGATCCACGTGTAAAAAAGGGGGGGTTAATTTTCTTTCATTAGAACTTAAGATTCTTGGGCCAGAGATCTTCATTTTATTCAGTAACATAGTTCCTATTCCTACAAGACTGACTAAGCTGTAGATGGATCTCAATGAATTTCTAACAAAGGTGGAAGGATGGTGAAGAGATTAGTGAATACTAATTGCTGGATAAGGGTTGTATTCATGACTGTCACATTAACCTGCCAATTATATCATTGAAATAATCCATATTCTCTCAATATGCTTATTGCACATATCATGATCTGTAACCATTGGAAAGACACCAATGGATCCAGAGACTGCAAAGTTACTTCAATGAAAAATGACACTGAAACACATGGAGATATTTACTTAAAGGAGATAACACAGTGTTTACCCTAGTCCAGGATATAACTTCCCAGTGCCCGAGCTCCCCACAGAATCACAATGCTATGAATGATACCACCGCTTAGAATGAAGATTACACGGGTATAGGTCTCCTTTTCCATTTTTATGCGGTCTTATGTCCTAAGTGCCTTCCAGTCACCTTGGAGACTTGGCTAAGCAATGACCCCCTTACTGGGCATAAGAAACTAGAATTGTTAACAACCTAGATGCCATAGATATGGACCTGAGCATCATGTGGCTTTGTAGATTCTCATTTATATAAGTAGCATTATCCATTAAACCTTAGGCTGAGGAAGTAATACACAAGTATTTACCTAAGCAAAAGAAGATAGTTGCAAAAAACACATACTGTATGATACCATTTTTATAAAATATTTCAAGTAGGCAAATCTGCAGAGACAAAAAGTAGATTGGTGGGTTGGGGAGGAATGGGAGAGTGAATGGATACAAGATTTCTTTTGGGTATGATGAACATGTTCTAAAATTAGATTATGATGATGGTTGCACAACTCTGTAAATATACTAAAAATCATTTATTTGTATGCCTTAAATAGGTATGCTTTATGGCATATAAAATATCTCTCAATAATGCTATTTTGACCTGTGTGTCAATGGCAACAATGACAGTCCCTACCCTTTAGGATGTATCGTAAGAATTAAATGAATATTAGCATCCCAATCATTGAAAATAGTGCCTAACACAGAAATATGATGTATAAGCATGATGTATAGGTGTTAAATATTGGTAATAGGTAATAAATAGATAACAAATATTAAGTGTAATTGTCGACAACAACAAAAACTAAAATGCTTGCACTGAAAAGTGGAAATTGACACATAATCATGTAATAATTCACAAGTGACATAAACATGGTTGGAACACTATGTGGAAGGATGTTTGACTTTACAGGAAAACAATGATGTACACCTTCAATTTTAAAATATGTGCTATCCTGGGTGTTATTCTGTATGTTGGCAAATTGAACACCAATAAAAAATAAATTTATTATTAAAAAAATAAAATAAATAAAAAAAAATAAAATATGTGCTATTTTATTTTGTAAGATTAGCAAAGATTAAAATATTTTTCGTAGAGTACTGAGGTTGGTAAGGCGGTATGGCAACAGGCTTCACCCCCCACACACACAGTTGGAGAGAATGTAAATTATTTTTTTTTTAATTTTTTTATTTATGATAGTCACACAGAGAGAGAGGCAGAGACACAGGCAGAGGGAGAAGCAGGCTCCATGCACCGGGAGCCCAACGTGGGATTCGATCCTGGGTCTCCAGGATCGCGCCCTGGGCCAAAGGCAGGCGCCAAACTGCTGCACCACCCAGGGATCCCAGAGAATGTAAATTAGAACAAATGCTTCTAATGAATATTTGGACAAGTTTATCAAAAAGCATCTCATATCATTATGAAATCTCTTATTAGATTTTTTTTTCTGACCACGAGCCAAGGACAAGAGAGATAGGCTTTCTTTAATGGAAAATGACACAGAACATGTAAAGGCATTTACATAAAAAGGCCGTGATAGCGTACTTTGGACCGGGTTGTCACTTCCCAGGTTCTGCAGGGACAGACTGGCAGGAATGATACCCTGAGGGCAGGTGCAAGTTTAGTCCACCTTTAACAGAAGCATAGAATTTTGAGAGCTCTGACTTGATGCAGAAGTCTACATTTCAGTTTCCAACTGAAACTGAAATGTCTACATTTCAGTCTACAAATAAGTTTCCATGAGCAGGCCCAAAATCTTATCTCTAGATCCTTTGGGAGCATTTAATCCCAACTATACACTACCAAGACCCCAACACCAGCCTCCCCGACCCTCCTCGGGCAGCTGCAGCATCAACGTATACGATCATCTTCTAGATCTCCATTCCTTCTTTGTATTTTGTGTGTGTGTGTGTGTGTGTGTGTGTGTGTGTGTGTTTGGTTCTTATGTACTTCTCTTTCTTGTGACTCCAACTATGCATTTAAGAGTAACCCTCATATTAATTATATCTAGGATTTCTAAGTGTTGTGTTGCCGTGGAGCTTTTCAATCTCTAGCCTACCCTCCGGCCAAAAATTTTTTTTTTTTTTTGCTTTAAAAATGATCTACACATTTGCCAAATCTCATGATCCTATGGTTCTAAGAGAAAATCCTAGAGTCACATGTAAAGGCATCCTTGAGAATAAGCATAAGAGAACAGGGGACCCTACTTTTGGACAAACACTGGGACACTTCGAGTTTTCATCTCTTTCTGTGGCTACCTCTGTAGTCCTCCACTGTGCTGTCTAGGGCTCCATGTACACAGACCTAGGACTAATCTCTCTGTCTGATATATCAGTTTTTAGGTCCATCTGCCCTGGATGACTGTTGCCTCTCTAGAAGCCAGCAAGCTATCTTCTCTAAAACTGTATCCCAGTTCCTAGAAGTACATCTCCCGCCACACTATGTGCTCTGTGCATTCTTACAGAAACAATTAGTGACTTTCTTCTTAGAAATATATCTGATGGGATGGTAGGAAGAGAAGGTTGTAGGTGAAATGCTTTGGATCAATTGGAATAAATGATACATATTTTATTTCGCAAGTATTAATTGAACACCTAATATAACTGTAGCCACTTTCTATGTCCTAAAAGATAAGAATACTTTGCCTGATGGAATAGCTGTTTTTGTCAGGATGTCATTTAAATTCCATTTCAGTAGAAGAATTTCTGTGTGTGTGTGTGTGTGTGTGTGTGTGTGTGTTGAGGGGATGGAGAAAGGGAGGGAGGGAGGGAGGGAAAGAAAAGATGTCTCCCATGTAAATAGTTAACGTGTTTTATATATTATCTGAAGACAAATCCTACAGCGTAGTAGCAGAAACGTCTGCTAGACAAACCGGCCTCAGGTAGATATTTTCAAGCTATGTGACCTTCAGCAAGTTATATCCTTTTACCAAGTATCAATTTTCTCCTACATGCCTTCTACAGTTGTTAGGAGAATTGAGAATTGTAAATAATGTCTATAAAATACCTGCCCTGTAGTAGGTGCTCAATAAATCATAACTGCTGCTATTACATCATGCCATGAGAATCCTTTCAACTATGAGAGTTAACTCCCTTAGTGAATCTGTTTTCCAAGTTCAGGGCCTAGAAACTTGTTTTCTTTAAGATAGGGCACAATGTGACTTCTTGTTACTGGCTCTAATCCTGTGAAACACATACCACAATGGGTAATTATGCCAGTTAGGACAAGACAAGATTGAGCTTGCACATTTTCTTTAGACATCAAGTAAGCATGAAGCAAACCTCCTTTATTGGCATTTCCAAAACAGAGCCAGCAGCGGAAATATAGATAGTGCCATAATGTTGATGCCTTGAGATTCTCTGAAATGCAAACCTACTTGATATGAAAAAAAGTCAACCACATTGGTTACTATGAAAACCTCAGGATGTCCAGATAAGCCCTTAGGGCATCAAGGGCTAGGGTATCTCACTGCCCCCTGTCTCTAAATGGGTAACATCTCAGAGAAACTTTTTACCACATTACCACATTACTCTCATCTGGTGCCAAGAATGTGCTGGAAAAGCCAACAGGAAGCGAAAGCTAGCCAATTTGTAAAATTTTCTCATGCCTCTGTTATTTCCCAATGTATGCTTTCATTGATCTCTTAGAGTTCTTGAGGCTGGAATGGAGAACAATAGTTTCAGGCAATGCCTGTTCTGACCTTTGCAGAGGTCTTTCCTTCTGCCTTCCTTCTCTGGTAGAAATGGGGGGTCAGAGTCCCATGTTGTGAGCAGCGTAGCCACAGAAGACCCTCGTCCACAGCTTCCATGTCCACTTATTGAGAAGAAGCCATGGAAAGTGGTGGTAGGAAGAATATCAGCCTTGGGGTCTACTACCTATGAGCCTAGAGATCTTGGGGACATCATTTTTATATCCCCAGGCCTTCATTTCTCATCTATAAAATGGAGTTAATGTCTAGCTTATGGGATTGAAGTTAGGATCCCCTGAGAAACATTTGTATTTATAAATGCTAAATGCCTATCCAGCTAGGAGGCTTCTGGTTTTTGCCACATCTCCATCACTAGAGGGAAATGAAACACCCTTCTTCCTTCTTTCAAGCTACTGTCATCTCTGACATTGTCTTATTCACAATATGGGCAGCAGACTGGGGGGGGGGGAAGACTATAAAAATGTCTTTTGTTGCAGAGAGAGAGAGAGAGAGAGAGACATAGGGGAAAGGACAAGACTTATTCTAAGGAATTAGCTTGTGTGATTATGAGAACCCTGCGGTATGAACCCCATAGAGCAAGCTGGTAGACTGGATGTTCAGCTAAGAGTTGATGTTGATGTTACTGCCTTGAGTCCAAATTTTGCAGAACAGTAAGATGGAAACTGAGGCAGGATTTCTATGTTGCAATCTTGAGGATAATTCCCTTTTTTGGAAAATCTCAGTCTTTGTTCTTAAGGCCTTCAATTGATTGGATGACACCCACCTATGTTATAGAGAATAATTTACTTTATTGAAAGTCTAGTGATTTAAATGTTAACTACATCTAAAATTACCTTCATAGGTACACATATCCAAACTGGTGTTAACCGAACAAATAGGTACCATGGCCTAGCCAACTTGACATGTAAAATTAACCATGATAGCACCAAAGACTATAGAAGATTTCCAAATGGGAAGGACTAGGTGGTGGTTTGGAAACACAAAGACTTAGGGAGCACATGATCTCTGGTCTCCAACATCTAAAGGGCAATTGTTGAGCTAAACTTGCTTTTAGAGGTCACTAAAGGACCAACAATGACCTAAGGAATGCTACTCTGGAGAGGCCAACTCTGGCTTAAAATTAAGGAAGAACATTCTATCAGTTGACATGCGTTGGATCCTAGTTGTTGTTTTTTTTTTAAATAATAACTTTGTTTTTTATTGGTGTTCAATTTGCCAATATGCAGAATAACACCCAGTGCTCATCCCGTCAAGTGCCCCCCTCAGTGCCCGTCACCCATTCACTCCCAACCCCTGCCCTCCTCCCCTTCCACCACCCCTAGTTCATTTCCCAGAGTTCTGTCTCCCTTTCTGATATTTCCCACCCATTTCTTCTCCCTTCCCTTCTATTCCCTTTCACTATTATTTATATTCCCCAAATGAATGAGACCATATAATGTTTGTCCTTCTCCGATTGACTTACTTCACTCAGCATAATACCCTCCAGTTCCATCCACCTCGAAGCAAATGGTGGGTATTTGTCGTTTCTAATGGCTGAGTAATATTCCATTGTATACATAGACCACATCTTCTTTATCCATTCATCTTTGGATGAATCCTAGTTGTTTTGTTTCAGTGGAGGCCTTCAGAATAAAGCTGAGCTCCTAAACTCAGGAACTCTACAGGGGGATGGGATGCTGTGTCAGGTGGGGCAGCTCGAGGGAGCATCCCAGGCCCTCTTAAACGATGGGATTCTATGATATCAAGTAGATATTCTGAATCATTTACAGCAATTTTCTAATTACAGTTTACTAAATTGTGAGACACTTCCTCTTGTGAAGCTACAGATTACTTTCAAGACATAAATGTAAACAGTTCATTTAGTTAGCGTTTTACTTTTTCCCTTTTGGCATTTTTTTTTAAAGGTGCTGATTCCTATCTGACATAAGACTCATTTTAGGCTGATTGTTTTCTCAATATTATGCCAGGACAAGGCTGAAGAAAGTAAAAGATGACATATTTGTCTTGAATTAGCACTTTCTTTCTTTGGCGTACCAATCATTCGCTATACAAGCTTGAAACTTGCGACTGGAATTGTTTTAAACACTCTTCAAAGCAACACATTCAGGTATCTGGGAGACTAGTAAATATGATTATATACCCATATAGTTCAAGTTTCCCTGGTGTGGTTCTATTTTGTCTTTGACTCATTCCCTGATCTGAAGCAGGCTATCTTCTCCATCTCTCAGTCTCCCAATCTGTAAAATGGATATGTTGGATTTACTTGATCACTTAGATTTTCAGGTTCTTTCTAGCTTTTACCTTTGGTGACACTGATTCCTCATTCTCTTCAGAAATCTTTTAGAATTCTACTACAGGTTAATATATGGCACTATTGATAAATATCCTATCAATCTCCTCTATCACCTTGGATTTATCAATATCTTCTGCTTGCACACTAAATGTGTTAGAATGCCAGAGCTTCTCAGATAAATAACAGCTCAGTGCTCAATCCTGGAGTCATCAAGGAATCCTGCTATTTTCTGTTATTAAAAGAAAACATATTTGGCAAAACCTGCCATATTTTCCTGTCAATTAAAACATATTAAGAGGTGCTATTGTATCCCTGGGTTATGATCTGATTGGAAAAATAATTCCTAAATATTCCCATGTGATGACTCTAAATACATTCACTCTCTTATCCATGCTGTTTGTCTTCTTCTGCTATGGTATGTCCCTTTGTGAGGTTCATGTATTCTTATTATTTTCCAGGTTTTGAATTCTTATTTCCAGGGTAGAATTACAAAGGAGGAAACAATTGAAAACATCTGCTCTGCTTTCGGACACTAGGCAGGCACCTCCATCATGTGCCTTTCTGCTGCTGGATAATTAGTCACAACTAGAGGCAGAACTGTTTTTCTTTTGACTAGGATTCTCTCCTTGGTGGTGAATAGATGAAATGCACCAGATGGAGCTTTCTTTCTCACCCACTGAACGGATGTGGCTGTCAGTCACTGTGATTAGGAACACCTATCCCATGCAAGACAGGAGTGCAAGAAATATTGATTAGTTGAACACTCTAAAGCCTCTGTTTGTTTTCTTAAAGCCTGGGCTGTCTTTGAGGCAATGTAATAATGGATTTTGTCTGTATTGCCATGGGAAGTATTAAAAAGAAAGCGAGAGAAGAAAAGAGCTGCTCCTACCATGAGTTTCCCAAGTGAATGAAGGGTGTAGATGCCCCCCCCACAAAAAAAAATGTATACATGGCAGATATTGAGTGCTAAGCATACAGCCATAGACTATCAGAGCTGGAAAGAGTGGAGATGTCTAGTCCAGATACGGTCATTCACTAATGGGCAAACCGCGGCCCAGACAAATAAATTGGTATAATATTTTTAACATATATCATTTACTGAGCACTTAATATGTCAGGTACCATGGAAAGCATTTCACAAAGACAAACTCAATTATCCTGAGTTTCAGAGTTTGATACTATTTTAATTTAATTTTATTCTATTTTATTTTATTTATTTCAGTGAAGAAACAAGCTGTGGGGCAAGGGCTATACAGTTAAAAAGTGAAGACTCAGGATCCAAACACAATTCCAACTTGAAACCAAAATCTGCTCTCCTACCTACTAAACTATAGGCTGACTAGAGACAAACATGTCAGGATTGGATAGCAGTTTTACAACTAATTTGTTCTGAACTTTGGGCAATGTATCTCCTCCTCTCTCTTTGGATCAATTTTCTTACCTGTAAGGTATAGATAATAAAAATTGCCTACTGGGGTGGTTTCTGGAATTAGTAACATTGAAATGTTGGTTTTAGTATATGTTGGGTCCTCATGAAAATGGCTGGCAATTTCTGAATGATTCTGAAGCTGGACATTACTACCCTCTGTGTGAGGTAGATAAGATGACATTTCTGATGTCTTACAACCGAGAGCCTTCGTGAAGCTGTGAGTCATTTCCTTAGGCTATAAGGAACCTGCCCTGCCCACTTCCCAGCTCAGGACTTTTGTTCTAGCTTCAGAGTCCTATCAACAGATGATCCCTCAGTATACTGCACTAAATTGGGATAAATTTTATTTCCCTCTGAAAAGAAGAGCTAGGGGTGGACTTATGGGGCTGGAGTTGGAGACAGGAGGAAGAAAAAATCAAAATTGGTCAAGGCTACACAGTAAAGGGTTAGTTAAAACATCTAGTGGTGGATGTTAAAACACCTTAGATGTTAAAACATCTAAGAATATTTTTTAGCAAACTGCACAGTAGTATTACTTTGGAAATGATTTGCTACTTTTTATTTATTTTTTTTTAAGATTTATTTATTTGAAGGTGGGGCAGGGGCAGAGAGTGAGAGTCTTAAGCAGACTCTGCTCTATACTCAAAGCTGAACGCAGGTAGAGCTTGATCTCAGAACCCTGAGATCACGACCCTGAGATCATGATCTGAGACGAAACTGAAAGTTGGTCACTTAACTGACTGTGCCACCTAGGTGCCCCATTTTCTATTAAGATTTATTTATTTATTTGAGAGAGAGAGAGAGAGAGAGAGAGAGAGAGAGAGAGACTTTGTTACCTTTCAATTACGGTCTTTGTCTTTCCCCCAGATTGTTGAGTACCAAGCTTGAGAGGTACTTACATAATGGGGCTCTGGGCTAAATAAAAAGAATTGAGTGAACGAGATGTAGAACAAAGAAGCACCCATAGACACTGAAGCCAGGAGACAAGAGACAATATTGAGAACAAAATCTTGGTAGGAAGTCACCCAGATCTTGGCATTGGCTTTGGATTGGAGTATAAATCCAGAGGATGGAAATAAATACAACCACAATCTCAAGATTCAGAGAGGCCCTGCGGGACATCTCAGCTACAATGCCACTCGAGCCAGTGGGTAGAATGACTACTAACCCAACTCATCTCTCCTCACCCTGTAGTATCTCTATGAAAAGCAGAAAACCCTAGTCAGTTGCCTAGTTGGTAGCTGCCATGTAACATTATGTCTTGGATTGAGATGGGATTGAGCCCCTCCTGACACGCCTAGCACTGTGCCATTTAATCCTCGAGAGCATCTAGGGGTGAAGGTGATTGAAGGCGACGGCATGGCTTATTGTTCTGTTGCCCTCCGTCTTTCCCATGTCCATCCCGACCACTCTACAAGTGTGTCTGGCATACTGCATTCCACTGTCGTTGAAAAATGCATCCGGGGTCTGTAGTATATTCCCCTTCCTCATGTTTCCATTACTCAGGGAACATTTTCAAAAGATGAGATCTGCTCGATTTTCGAATAGTTTCCAGAGGGATGTGGCAGAGAGCCACCTCATTGGATTCACTTAAAATTAGACCAGAGTGAGGAATCCCAGGGCCCCGCTGGGAGCAATTCTGTACCGGTGGGAGCCCAGGAGCGGCGACGTGCCTGTTTGCTGCTGAAATATAAGAAGGGCTCTCCATCGTTGCCTCATATCTCCCCAAATCTGATGATTGTCATTTCAAGCATTGACCCTTCCAGTGTGAGCACAATATTATTTTGAGTCTCTCCTTCCCTCTCACCTAGTATTAGCATTCCAGATTCACTGGTGTTAATTCTAGCAAAATTAGAGAGCACTTCCGAGGGGAAAAATGTCATGGCAAATTCACAACCCTTCCCTAGGAGTCAACTCTAAGTTACATCTGTTAAAGACTGAAAATGTATACATATCACAGATAGGATGTCATTTGGAGTATGTTAGCTCGGGCTGCCATAACAAAATACCACAAATTGGGTGACTTGAATAACATAATAGCATACATACATAACATAAATCAGTTTTATCACATTTCTGGATGTGGAAGTCCAAGAGCAGGGTGCCACTGTGGTCAAGTTTGCATGGTAAGAGCTCTCTTCCTGGCTCGCTGATAGCCACCTTCTCATTGTATTCTCACATGATAGGGAGGGAAAGACAGAGAGAAGGTTCTCTGTCTCTTCTTAAAAGGCCACAGTCCTATTGGACTAGAGTTCCACCTTTATGGCCTTATTTAGCCTTGGTTACATCCTAAAAGGCCATATCTCCAGATACAATCACATTGGAAGATAGGGCTTTAACACATAAATTTGGGCAGGTTGGAGGGACACACAGTTCAGTCCATAGCACTGAAATTTCCAAAATTTCCTTTACTTAATTTCCCAATCCTCAGAGATATGTCCCCAAAGAGTAATCATATTTGGCTTAGATTTCCCAAGGATTTCCATATCTATATACTAGGAGAGAATTTAGACTAATTTGTCTGAAAAGGGTAAATTTAGTGACCCGATTTGTTCTTTTCATGTGCCTATTTATGGGTCGGAAAGAATTCAATCTTTGGAGAGAGCAGATTGAGTTCTAATCTTGGTAATATTACTGAATTACTTTATGACCTCAGCTTTTTCCATCTGTCTGTAAAATGAGGTCTTCTCCTTACATTCCTTCTCACTCTGATATTCGAGGGATCCGAGATGTATGGATTGGCATTTGTGTTCCTTTGGCATAGACATTTGCTAACAAATAGCAGAGGATGCTCCAAGCTCATTGAGTCTATGCTTTCATTGACCTCATGACCAAGATAATGGAATAGAAATGATTTAAGCAGAATATTGGGATCAGACTTTCTGGGGAGAGATAGTAGACACTGAAACACTAAATCTAGAAGTGAAATTGGGGGCCATCAGGTAAAAAGACTCATGGGTCAAAAGTGGCAGTTCTTAGAGTTCTTGTCTTGCCTAATGGTTCACACCAGGATGGTTGGGACAGAGGAGACATCACAGTGAGTTGTAATCTAGTACTTTGGTGAATGATAGAATAATAATAGATACCGTCTTAACTGATTAAGTGAGATATTCATGAGTACTTTACATTTATTATAACAATTTAATTTTTTCTTTAAATATTTTTATTTGTATATTCGTGAGAGACACAGAGAGAGGCAGAGACACAGGCAGAGGGAGAAGCAGGCTCCCTTCAGGGAGCCTGATGCAGGACTCCATCCCAGGACCCAAAGGCCAACGCTCAACTGCTAAGCCACCCAGGTGCCCACAATCACAATCAACTTAATTTTAATCACAAACCTTGGAGTATCGTCTTAATTCTTAAATTCCAGAAAAATAAAATAACGCTTAAAAAGGTTAAAACAAGTTGTCCACAATCACATGGCTGGGAGGAGCAGAGGTCAGATTCCAAACAAGGCAATTGACCTTGGATCTCCTAATGACTACTCCATTCTGCTTTCGCAGGAAAACTGAGATGTTAGTAACATAGTCTATGTATTCTCCAACCAGAGAATGTTCCAAGAGGGCAGAGATTAGTGAAACCTTTTACCTCCAGCATTTATGCAGTGTAAAAAAATACTTGCATGTGGAAAATACAGGATAATAGCAAACTCCAAATCAGGATGCCCCAACCTGACAGAACTAGGTGCATCTTCAAGGAGGAAACAAAGAATGAGCTATAGAGGGGAGAATGAGGGAAATGCAGTGAGAGAAGAGGGACAGGGGAACATTCCAGGCCCCAAGTAAAGGGCTTATCTCTAAAGGTGTCTTTCTGACACTCTTCATTACTCCAAGATCCCAAAGGACCACATTTACTCAAAAAGTACTTTCTGATTACTGTAACAATTATCTGTGCCACAGCATGCTCAGCACATTCTAAATACCTGTTTGTCCACCTGTCTTTACTGATGGTGAATTCCTTGATGTATGCCTAGTACCAAGCATCTAGTAAGTGTTGATTGCTTGTTGAATGCCCAGTGCTTGTTGTCTCACTAAATATTTTAGAATTTCTGACCACTGACTGGGTATTTGTCTTAGATTTACCATTTAATCTTGTCCAATCAGTGTTTCCTTGTCACTGCATATGCACCAGGGAGCTCTGCTGGGCACCCGAGGGGTGAGTAAGACACGATACATGGATTTCCAGGAGCCTCACCTGGTGAGGCTGGTGCACAAATCTGTAAGTAACTGACCTTATCTGCATATGTAAAATGGAGCTGAGAAAACCTCTTTCAGCTGCCTCACAGGATAATGGGAGTGCTATATCCTGTAAAATCATGCATCCAAAAAATGCCTTATAACTCATAAAGTATCATTTGTATGCAAGTTAATGGTTAAAATTTTGCAGAAGTTAGCTCTGTATTCCAACTTTTCTGGATTATTGATCATTGAAGAACATACAGAAACTTTGCTGACTATGCTGTTAGGAGGGGTGTAGGCTAAAATTTGAGTATTTGTATTTTTTAGCTATTGCCCTTTATTCTCAGAACCCTATGTTTATGTAGCTTCAATAACCGTCTACTCCTATTCTCCAGTTTCTATATTTCCAGATTATTCAGTACTTGGAAACATTAAAGATAGGGGTTTTATTCTTCTGTTTGTTTTCTCAACATTTCTAGTGCATAATCCTTCATGTAACGGAGAAGGTGGCTTAAGTTAACACATATATCTACACACTTGTTAAGAAAAGAAATTAATAAAAGGAAAAGAAAAGAAATACAGGAAAATAAACCAGACACTAATGAGACTAACTGGCTAGAGGGTGGATAAGGAAGAATGTGAGAATGGGAATGGGCTGGAAGGAATGAAGGGCAAGTGACCTTTTCTGAGTCTACCTGTTTGTAAAGTTCTTACTTTTAGAGCAATGATGGTGAATCACATACCAAATACTTGCATATATAACAACCAGGATGTAGGAGGGAGGTTAAATCAAGTGGAATACAAATAGCAACAAATTAAAAATAAATAATGCATTAAAAATAAATAATGTCAGAAGCCCCTGGGTGGCTCGAAAAGTTAAACACCTGACTCTTGGTTTCAGCTCAGGTCATGATCACATAGTTGTGGGATGGAGCCCCACGTTGTGATCTGTGCTCAGTGGGGAGTCTGCTTTACATTCTTTCTCCCTCTCCCTCTGCCCTTCCTTGCTCACATGCTCTCTGTCTTTTTCAAATAAATAAAAATCTTTTAAGAAAATAAATAAATAATATTGGTGTCTGGCTGGCTCAGTCAGCAGAGCATGTCCCACATTGCATGTGGAGCCTGCTTAACAATAATAGATAGATAGATAGATGATAGAATCACCACCAAAGGAGTTGAGGAAATACAGACTAACCTAAGTAATTTTACAAAAGCAACATTTTCACTGTAAAATGTAAAGCAAATGACAAAAAGTACTATGCACAATACTGTACTCTAGTTGGTGAGGTTGTTTCCGCAGACTTAGTAATATACACATATACACATATATGTATGCGTGTATATATGTGTATATGTAGATGTAGAAATAAATGTGTGTGTGTGTATATACCATTACTGTATGTGTGTATATATATATACATACTTATTTTTCCAGCTCTATCTGCTGAGAAGTCCTGGAAGCAGTGATACCAAACTCAACTTGAGCATACCTGGAGCCCAAAAATGATTTCTGAATGCCATTCTTTAATAAAATGAACACAGACTCCTTGGGAAAATGGATGTTTCCAGAAATTGGATATGGAGTATGCAATATGGGCCTCAGAAAACTTATGGTCCCAGAAAATAAGAGAATGCTTTAGAAATGATAGGGGCATGTAAGAAGGATAGAAGAGGCAAATGGAAGGAACTTCCAATGGCTCATTTTATGACAAACGATAAAATTTAAAAGTAATGCTAATGGATTGTAACCCACAAAATAAAGAAAATGTTTGTTGTTCTATGGAGATATTTCTATGGAGATATAAACAAGTGATTGAATAAATTACTGAATGGAAGAGAAGAAGCTCTTTCTTTAGTAGAATTCCAATTAATAAATGAGGAAGCATAGATGCAAACAATCACTTGGTGAATACCACAACAATAATTGTTGCAGGCAAGATTAATCAATATGAACTACAAACTATGAGAGAAGGTATTATGAGAAACAGGATGTTTATATGGTCTCAGAGTATCTTCCCACAAGATACTCACCAAATTCATGGGAGAAAAGAGTGGCTTTACATTGGTAAACCAGCAGAAATGACCAACCAAAGATCAAATTCAAATGGCTAGCAATGAAATGTGTAGAAACCATTTACTTCCTAACACAATGAGATGGACACAGCATCACTTTTATGATGTTTTTGTCAAAAATGCATTTAAGTTTAAGTCTGAAGGAACAGCAGATGATGAACATGCTATTGAACAACTGACCTGTAGTATTCCAAAGTCATAAATGGGAAAAAACAAACAAACAGAAAACTGAGGACTTGTCCTGGATTGGGGGACACTAAGGCGACATTACAACCAAAAATAAGATGTAATACAGGACTGGACATCTGTGGGACAATTGGAAAACATCATAAATGGCCTACAGGTCAGTTAATAGAATTACAGTCATGTTAATTTCATAGTTTTAATAATTGTTCCAAGGTTATGTAAGATGTTAGCTTCTGGAAAAGTCTGGTAAAAGGTATACAGGAACATTTTGTACTATTTTTTCAACTTTTTTGTAAGCCTAATTTTTTTTTCAAAAAAAAAAAAAAAAAGAATAGATGCTTCATTCATGCAACTAGGTCCCAGAAGTTAGAAAAAAAGTGGTCATAAGAGCTTTTGCCAAAATCCTGAGGAAGTATTTTGCTGTCCCGATAATTCAATGTGATGATCTATCTGATTTCCTTAAAATCACAGAACTAGCAAATTTACATTTAGAATCTTGAGGTGACAAAAACAGCAAAACCCCAACACACAGTGCCAAGCACAATGCGGTCCACCTTATTTATGTCCTGTGTTACTCATAATTTTGCCTCATTCTTTTCATGTCCTCTTCCTTGTACTGTCATTTTAATTCTGTTTTATAGAAAGAGGTCCAAACCAGTTCATTCCTCCTTTTGAACACAGAGAGCAAACAGCGTAATTGGAAATTGCTGTTTTTCTTCTCCCTAAGATGGTAAAAATCATTTTCCATTTCTTCAGGCATTTGAGAGTCATTGCCCTCCAGGAAATGAAGAACGTTCCTCTGGACTTTATTTTTCTACATGCTATAAAATTAATTAGTTTTGTTTCATTTTAGGGTTGAGGTAGGGATAATGCAGGAGACATGCGTTTGGGCAAAGGAGTAAATAATATACTAACTTATAAGCTGTTTCGAACGGTTGCCAGAAACCAGGTGAATAATTGATGATGCTTTGAAGCATCCAGATCTTTCCCATGAAATGGTGAAATGGTTGTTAGGCCAAAATGAATTGCAAGTTATCACCCTCTTTTTGTCTCTTATGCGCACACACAAACGGAGTCTGTTTATTAAGCCCTCCTTTAAAAAATTATTTAAATTCAATTAATGAACATATAATGTATCATTGGTTTCAGAGGTCAGTACTCATTACATCACATGCCCTCCTTAATGCCCATCACCCAGTTACCTCGTCCCCCCACCCCCTTCCCCTCCAGCAACCCTCAGTTTGTTTCCTAGGCTTCAGAGTCTCTTAGGGTTTGTTTCCCTTTCTGATTTCATCTTGTTTTTTTCTTTTCTTTTCTTTTTTTTTTTTTCCTCTCTTCCCCTATGATCCTCTCTATATTAAGCCCTTCTTACAGGTAAGAGACTTACCGTATTATTCATCTATTCGGAGTGTCCTGAAAGTCAGACTCATTCACTTTCTTGCTCTTTTGCAAGCCCACTGTCTTGGCCTTTAGTCTTGCCTGCATTTATTTGCATGTAATCTTACATCCCTGGTCTCCCTGCCCAAGTCCACCTGAACTACCGTGGCCTGTGAGAGCTTTTCCTGCTCTAATTTGACTTGCTCTGCTCAACAGAACATGTCTGCTCTGTCCTCAGTGTCTGTCTACGAACAATAGTCCTGATGTCTTAATCTGTAGCGAGAGGCCTTCCAAGGTTGGTCTTCTGACTCCAATTTCACTGGACACTACAGCAGGCCTGAGTGCCTTTTCATTAAGTTAATATTTATTCACTGCACATGCCTGACAGTTCTCACTGCCCTTTGTCCACAGATCCTTTTCCACCTGGAATGAACGTCCTTGGCCCTCATCTGTCTCAGCCTGCTGAAGTTCTACCTCCCATGTCCCTGAAAGTGCTGTCTCTTTCTTGAAACCATCCCCAAATTTGTAGGTGAAAATTCATCATCCTTTTCTCTTCACATTGTACTTTTTCAGTTGTTCTCCTAGCAACCTGTCTCAGATTATTTTTGTGAGCAATAAGAGTCTCCATTCCTTGCCTGGAAAACTCTCAAAAGTAGGGTGTGTGTTTTACTATTCTTCTTAGATATGTACATGTAAAGTTGCAGAAGAATGTAAGTGGAAGATTATAGGAAATAATATATAAATTATATATATGATGAATAGTTCAGTAATACAGAAAATCTACTTCTATGGAACATAGTATGTCAGCACAATTCTGGAAAGATATGCTGCTTTGTATATGGTTCATAGTGTTATCTTACAACATCTTTTCTGCATCATTAATTCTCCAAACCCACTCAGCAGAGGGGGTTTGGCTCTCCCCATTTTTCTGATGAGAAAACTGAGAGTTGGACAGGGATCAAGCCTAGCCAGAGGCAGTGAGGACTTATTCAGAGTCAGGAAGCCAGAAGAGACAGCCATTGAGAAGGAGTAGTGGGGGGTACAACAGACTTGGAAATCTGCAGGCTACTTTCCAGTCCCAGCCCTCTCATCTAGGAACTCAGTGGTCTTGGGTAGGTTGTTTGGTTTTCTAGGCTTTCCTGTTTATAGATACACAGCTGAAATTTCTAGGGCCTCCTGCGCTCAAAAAGCAACTCCTTAGGACGCATGATTTGGTGTGCTGTGTCCACAGTGGAAGCCTCATTCAGCTAGGATAAGAGGTCCCAGAAGTGTCTGAACTGTTAGAGATTTGATCCTCTCCATTGCTCTTTGCCTGTCAAGAGGCCACTCGGTCGTGTTTGTGGTCAACATATCTTTCTTCATGCGAGTCATGAAGAATGAGCATTGCTGTGGTCTCAGGGGGCAGCCTAACGCATTGGTTAAGAACACAATGTATGGGGCCAGACGGCCTGGGTTTGTACCTCAGCTCCACCCCCAAACTAACTGTGTGGCCCTGGGAAAGTTGCTTACCTTCCTCATGCCTCGCTCTTCCCATCTGCAGAATGGTAATCATAGTATTTATTTCATTGAGCTGCTTGAGGATCTGTGAGGCGAATCTCTCAGAATAGTGCCTCTTGTAAATGGTAGCTATTTTTACTTCTGTGCCAACCACTCAGGCTCCTGGGAGGATAAATGAGAACAGTTTGTAAACTTTAAAGTACTGATGGAAAATAAAGGCTTAGTAGAATTAGTATGCTTTTTTTTCCCTCTAAAACTGGGGGGAAAAATGTGCCCTCTTGTTCCAAAATCCTTCTGGGATCATAAGCTAAAAAACCCAAAGAACTATTCATACTATTTATGGGACATAATTTTTTCTTTCTCTCTAAAACATTTTCAAAGTTAAATTTATAGTAAACTTTCTTCAAAATGTCTTTTGTTGGAATGATGGATTTGCAGACCTGGGGTTTTGAATACATTATTTTAAATATCCCCTCCTTCCAAAATTAGGAAAACAATTAGAATAAACAAACACCAGGAAATTACAAGGTACAAAAGCTATTTTTAATCTACAAAGATCTTTAACTTGTAACTCTCCACAGTTAGCTTCTCCCTGTAAGTTATACATTCAAATAATAACTTTAAGCCATAAATTCAGAGGTCAGTAATGGCAAGTGCCCTTTTTTTTTTTTTTAAATTTTATTTAATTATGATAGTCACACAGAGAGAGAGAGGCAGAGACACAGGCAGAGGGAGAAGCAGGCTCCATGCACCGGGAGCCCGATGTGGGATTCGATCCTGGGTCTCCAGGATCGCGCCCTGGGCCAAAGGCAGGCGCCAAACCGCTGCGCCACCCAGGGATCCCTTTTTTTTTTTTTTTAAATTTTATTTGACAAGTGCCCTTTTATTTTGGAAGCACATTGGTACTAAATGAAATGGATGGGTGACCCATGCTATTCCTGCCATTTGCAAAGTACTGAATAAGAACAGATTAATAGTATACTTAAAAACATCACATTGACTGAATATGCATGTTTAGCAACAACTTGGGAAGTGGTTTAAGTCATTTTCCAAATTGACTTATGGTCATACTTTGGTACAACTCCTCAATTTTTAGTAATACTATAAGAAGGGAACTGTCTTAGGACATGTGGAGAATACAAGGTGATGGGGATCTAGGAAAAATAGAATCTTGATTTCAATCCAAAATCCACATTTATTGACAAGTTTCTATTTTCAAATCTCTCTACAAAGAGGTAAGCTGATATGTGCCATTGGAATACTAAAAATATATTGATATATTGGTAAAAAAAATTGCCAATTCATCTGCTAAAAGTGAAACAATTTCCTCTTGGGGACACAGGGCAGGTGGGGGGTGGGTAAACTACTGGGGATGGGGTTTAAAATGTAGAGATATATTATGAGGCTTCAGGAACAGGATTTTTGTGTGTGTGTGTGTGTGTGTGATGAAAGGAGGCAGCAAGACAAAGCTGAGAGCAAGATGAAGGAGAGAGAAAGTGGCTGTTTTGGGAGAAAATAGCAGTGACAAAGGAATGAACAGGGATGTGGGTCTGGTCCTTAGGAAGTGACTGGAACACAGGGAAACAAAACATAAAAAGCTGGATCTTATGCTCCTTGAACAACTTTGTTCTGGTTTAGTGCTATCTTTCCTCAAATCTGTGCACCATCAGCTTCCCATCATTTTCTTCACTTCTGAAAAGGAAGTAACTCTTAGAGCATTTTCCACAGATTGCTAGTTCTATGTGATGCTATATTAAAAACAAATTTCTGTGGTCAAATTTGGAAAAATTGGCAGAAGTCAGGTTAAACATATTTCATTCTTACAGGACTTCTCAGAACCTTTAGTAAGTTTGTAATGGCTTTGTGACTCTCAGCAGGAGATAGTGTGTTGAATTGCCCAAATACAGTAGACCAATGGATTCTTTTAAGACTATATTCCCAAACTAGTGTTCTGTAGAATAATTGGGGATGCCCTGGGTTAAGATATTAGCTTAGATATATTCGTTCAGCAAATAGGAATGAATAACTTTTGATGTGCTAAGCATTTGTGCTGAGTAATAGAGGTACAGTGGTTAACACATAGCCACTGTCCTTTTCTCATGCGGCTCATGTCTAGGAGGTGTAGTCTACAAGCAGGGGCATTTTAGCAGCAGGTGTGAAAGACTGGAATACACCTTGGAGGAAGGAGAAGGTCTTACTGACTTTTACACACTAATGCCCTACACGTTGCCTAATGCGGAAGCTGATGGTTGACATTCAGAAATGTTGATTGTAGGAGCCAAGGTAGGTAGAGAGGAAAAGATTTGAGGTGGTAGAGAAAATGGGATAGTAAGAGACTAGTCTGGGAGCATAACTAGAATGTAGACAGGTGGTTGACCAGTACTGAAAAATCCTGAGAGTTTCTAAGGGAATAGGGGTGATTCCTTCTGGGAAAACTGAAGGTCACAGTTAAAGTGAAATATCCTAAATCACAGAGCAGCTTCAAGTTGCTCTCATTTTAGATATGGACACACTCTACACCATAGAGTCAGATAGTCTACAGAGCTAGAGGAGGTCTGTTCTACTATGAACTTCTCCTTTCCTTGATCTATCAATATACCTCCCGCACTCACTTTTTAATGTTTTTTACATAATAAGACCTACTTAATCCATTGTGCAGCCCCTTTTGCTTTGACCTTTTAGGAAGTTCAGAGCTTAATTTAACATGCAATTGCAGTAGCTGTTACCTATCAGAAACCAGTTGTATCCCTATCTTCCCCTCTTTGACATCCAGAGCAGCTATAGCATCTCAAAGACTATCTCAGTCTCCCTGAGGGTTTTATGTAAATGCCTCAGGGAACTCTGACCAGTAATGGGAGATGCAGTGTTTACTGTTGATTCATTCATTAACTCATGAAGTTATTGACTATCTATCACGTGCCAGAATCTTTACCAGGAGCACTAAAGAAGATAAGATGTAAAAAATTAAAAAAAAAAAAAAAAAGACTTTCTGTATTCATTCGTTAGATAATTTATTTAACATGCATCTATTGATAATAAATGATGTACATATGCATATCATTTTTATCTCAGATAGCCTTTAATGTTATGTAACTATAGATTCACAAATCCAATTATGAAAAGGCATATATCTATGTGCATAAAATCATTTATTTATTATTTATTATTTATTTATTTGCATAAAATCTAAGTGAGTCTAAGTTGTCCTGAAGTCTTTAAAAATTCTGAGTCATCCATTGCCATGTATCTAGTCTCCCAACCAGACCTCTTCTACTGAATCACATTAGATACAGAATAATTACCCAAGGGCATTCCCACCATTGCAAAGGTAACTCCAACTCATTCATTCAGTGTATGTTTAGAGGGTCCCTACCAAGTACCAGGTCCTGGGCTAGGACAACAGGACACAGAGCTTGTTTCTGTTTTCTCCTTGAATGACTCTGGGTAAGTACCCTCTGCCAAATCCTACTATAAATATATTATCTAAGTGCTCAGCGTAGGCAACCATGTTCCAGTTTTTTGATTGAGTAACCACTGTGACCAATCTCTGCAGAGATTTCAGGAAATAATTGCTATTCCGCATCACATTTCTTTCTTGAGCTTGATGCCATCACAATGGGAGGATTATACAAAGAAGCAAGAGATAAATTGACAACACTGAACAAAAACACATTCTTTTCAGATTACAGCAAACCTACATGAGGAAAGAGACATGGCAAGTGTTTTACAGAATCCAGTAGAGAAGATTTAGGGTATGGATCTGACATTCTCTGACACTTTACTTCTCACCACCGTTGGTCAAAATAGTCTGGCAACAGTATTTTCTCAGTGGCCACAATGCAGAGAGGCTTGTGTTTGGCACAGAAGATGGAAAAAGTAGAAAAGAGTCAGAGATACTTTCAGACACAACTCCTGAGGGCACCATTCACGGAGACTGCAGGATAAATGATACCCTCTAGAGTTGAGCAGTGCACAATCTTTACAAGTGGGTAAAATGAGATTGGGAAGCATTCCCCACTGTGTTTATATATTAACAGCAGGAATTCATAACGTGAAAATACAAAGCTGTGTACAAAAAGAGCATTGATGAAAGTATCAAATTGTGTAGCTGAGGCTGAGAGGTGGGAATGATAGGTTTATATTAGTCAGGCTCAGATTTGAATCCTATCTATAGAACAGTATTAGGAATCCATGATGTAGACTGATGGAAAAATAGACCTGGTTGGAAAGTGAGATTGAAATTAGAAATTTGGGTTTAAGATTTGTTAAAAGAAAGTTAATGACCTGGGAAGCATGAGATGGGGCAATTCCTCTCATGGAAATAGAGCATGGAATTAGAATAGAAGTAAGGGGTGTATAAGCTTAGACCTTGGCAAACCGCCACTTAGGGAAAAAGATTAAGAATGAAAGACCCAGAAAAGGAGCTGTAAGTCTATGCACTAGTCCCCGGGAGAACACCATTCAGTGTCCTTGAGTGATTCACAGTGGCATATCTCAGACCACAAGGACTCTGTGGATTTGAGAATCTTTGTTTGGCAAAGTCTGGTTTGCCATATAAGGGCACAAATTGCCATTTTCACAGATTCCACCATTCTGTTGCTCAAGATACGGCTCAAGTGCATTCATCAATTTCATCAAGGATGTTTCCTGGTGGTGATGGAAACGTGAATCCCACAGTCTTAAGAATGCTCTTTTTAAAAAGAAAAGACACTGATTATTTAGATAGTAAAGGAGTTTAAATTACCCACTGTTTCATATTCAGAGGGAGCTTAGACTCAACAAATATCCAATGAAATATAATAAACAGGCAGAAATTTAGAGAAATTCCTTCCATTCAGTAGGTATTTAATCCAGGCCTGGCCATGTGACAGGATTCAGAGCTGGGGTAGAATGGGGAACAAAGCTGACACAACCCTTACCTTGTGAATTTACATTTTTTTAATATTTTTAATTTTATTTATTCATGAGAGACAGAGGGAGAGGCAGAGACATAGGCAGAGGGAGAAGCAGGCTCCCTGAGGGTAGCCTGATACAGGACTCAATCCCAGGACCCTGGGATCATGATTTGACCCAAAGGCAGACACTCAACCATTGAGCCACCCATGAGCCCCTGTGAATTTACATTCTTATGGGAGAAACAGACAAAAAGTAAAAATAAAGACAATAAACCAGCACACATATCAAGTACATGATAAATACTATGAACAAGGAATTAGAATAGAGACTAACAGGGACTCGCCATTTAAATAGGGTAGTAAGGGGAGGCCATTCTTAGTAGATACTATTTTAGCTGAGGCTGAAAAAGTGCAGCCTTATGAAGAGGATAAAGAAAGAATATTTCAAGCAAAGTTAATGGCATATCCAAAGGCTCTGAGGGAGGGAAAGCTGGACAAGCTTAAGGAGCTAGGTAAGAGAAAAGAGTGGATGGTACTGAAGTGAGAGAATGGGTCAGAAACCAGATAATAATCTATATGGAGAATGGATTAAAGGTGGATAAGAAGGGACCCTGGGAATCACGATGGGACGACTATCATAGCCATCCAGGAGCTTCTGGACTGAGATATTGGCCATTAATGGGAAAGAGACGTAGGGATGGATTCAGTGATGTATGAGGAGGTAAAATGGACAGGGTTCATTTGTAGGTCAGAATCTAGAGCCAGAGAAGGGTAGAATCAGGGATGTCTCCCCAGGTTTTTTGTTTGGGAAACAGGGTAAATGGTGGAGCCATTTGCTGAGATGAAGAGGACATGAGGGAGAGCCACATTTCTGGAGGAAGATTCAGTTTTATTTTAAATGTGTACGTTTGAGATATCTGTGAGTGATACAGTCAAAGATAAGAACAGCAAAATTTGAGAGTGAAAAAGAACCCTTTTCCCTATAATAAGAAAATTGCTGGGACTCTCAACAAGGTGAACAAAAATGTGATCAGGTCACTCGTTAGATTAAGCCTGTGTATGGCCCCACTTCACCTCCTGGATAAGAGCCTTGGTTCTTAGCATGGGGTTTAGGGCTCTCTGTGTTACATCCCCTGCTACTACCTTTACTTATCCTATGCTCCAATACTGCACACAGTCCCATTGCTTACAAAGTATTCATTTCTGAAAACACACAAGACTCTTTTTTTCCCCTTCTCAGGTACACGTCATCTAAACAGTGATATTATGAGAAAGAAGAGAGTGGGAAAGGAAATGTTGCTTTGTTCTGCTCCATGAATCATTGACTTAAGCCCAAGGCTGTTGTATTAGAGATAATTTTTTAAAGGAAAAAAAAAAAAAACCTCTAAGCCTCTGGATTTTTGCTTTTCAGCTGACAAGTTCACCTCACTAACTACCTGGGGGTGAGGAATTGGCTACTAGATAAACAAACTGCCACCATGCTAAATTCTTACACCTTCAGCACAGAAGTAGGAGTGGGGCTATTGATAGTGATGGGAATACACAGACTCTGTGTCTTCAAGAAAATGACCTCCAAAACCCAGTGACTGATTTCCCTACAATATTCAGAGCAAGTACTTGGTACTCTAAGAGGAATCAATGATAATGGAAGCACAATCTTCTTTCTCAGAGAACTTGCAGCATGTAGAAGAGACACACGGAGTATAATAGAATGAATACACTTTTGGAAACTCTCAGACTCTGGGTAGTCCTGGGTGTCTCAGCTGTTTAGTGCTTCCTTCAGCCCAGGGTGTGGCCCTGGGGTCCCGGGATCGAGTCCCGCGTCTGGCTTCCTGCGTGGAGCCTGCTTCTCCCTCTGCCTGTGTCTGTGCCTCTCTCTCTCTCTCTCTCATAAATAAATAAATAAATAAATAAATAAATAAATAAATAAATAAATAAATAATTTTTTTTAAAAAAAGGAGACTATGAAAGTCAGGACATACCAACTGTTGTTGGAAATAAGATGACAGAGAGGGAATTTCCAGCAGAGAATAAAGTGGAAGGGCTTCATGGAGGAGAGCTTGTTTGAATTGGGCCTTTAGAAAACATGGAAAGAAAAGGAGGACAGTAGAATAGAACGAAAGACCAAGGTGTGCTTGCTCAACTAGAAGTAGTTACATATGCGTGCAAAGTAAAATCCAAAGTGGAGGGTAGGGATGGAAAAACATTTTTACTCCATAAGTTGAAGAGACTTGTTGGTTGCTTCTCCATGTTCCAATCCACCAATCTGCACTTCTGAGCTTGAATATCTGATGGGATTAGCTACACTCCCAGTTTATGAGGGGGGTGGGGTTGACAAGTCCTGATTAGATTAGACATATCAGTATATCCTTTTCTTTTACTCAAAATGACAGGAGTAAATAAAGATACTCTTCTTTTGGTTTCATTTAAGAAAACCTCTTCATTTCCAAGGTATACCATAGGATCCTTCTGTCTTTTTTCCCACTGGATGCGGATAAGGAAACCCGAAGCTCTGCGAGTTATCTTGGGACCAAAGGGAAAGTGAGTCTAAAAAATAATAATAATAAAACTGACACTGAGAAAGCAAGGCTGAAAAATGAAGAGGGACAAAAACTGTGTTCTAACGTTTTCTTTTGAGCCAATGGATTAAGCCTCCTATGAGAGTAGTGCTATTTCTGGACTTTTCTATTACTTGAGCCAATAAATCCCCTTTATGGTTTAAATCAGTTTGACTTGAGTTTGCTATTACTTGCCATTCAAAGCATCTTGATACAGAATCCTTAGAAGCACACTAAGACTTTGGTTGGCAATAGGGATCTACTGAAATTTGTGGCCTCACGAGTGCCATAATCTGGAAAGTAACCAGTCATGTTCATGGACGATGCAAAACACCGTTAAATCAAGGTAGTCCAAAACAGAGACAGAGAAAGTCAGCCAGCCCTTTAAGTTGAATTAGTCTTATTTTGCTCATTCTTTGCCTAGCCATTTAGCTGTGTCTCGGTCTCCCAGAAGAGGAAAGGAAGTAATTCTATTTAAGTCTTTCCTTGAGAAGAGCCACCTCCCTTGGGCTTGGAGCCTGACACCATTTCTCTCTCTTCCACTGACGCCATAGATATATTCATTTCTCTTTGGGTATTTAATGTAAACCAGATAAGCCACAAACTTATAATAACGTTAGTCAATTTTGATTCTAAGGCAAGTTGAATCATTGAGGCCCATGCTTCAAGTATAAGATACTGTGATTTCACCAATGGTGAAACTGGGGAATTGCTTTTCTAAACTTTCTTTCCAGTGTTTAGATTATAGCATGTAGTCCAGGGGTATATTATAGTGATCCTCTTGAACCTTGTCAGAAAGTCCTCATAAATCACATTCAAGAAAATGTATTTAATGCCCATATACATATATATATGAAACTTAAGAACTCAGACAAGCGGAATGAATTCTGAACTGTCAGTTTAAAGCACTAACTTTCCTTTTCATTTTGGGGTTGAAATTTGGGGTGAGAAAGCTCTAATGGAAATAGCATGTTTCCAGAGAAACCAAAGGGTCTGCCTGAGTTCCGAAATACTTTACGTGGAATGATACTTACTTTTGGAATTTAAAAATCTTAGATTATGGTCTCAGGTATTTGTGGGATTCCAATAGATCCCAGAGGCTGAACCTTGGTCTTTTCATCTACAAAATGGTTTTTTTTTTAAATTTATTTATTTATTTATGATAGTCACACAGAGAGAGAGAGAGGCAGAGACACAGGCAGAGGGAGAGAAGCAGGCTCCATACACCGGGAGCCCGACGTGGGATTCGATCCCGGGTCTCCAGGATCGCGCCCTGGGCCAAAGGCAGGCGCCAAACCGCTGCGCCACCCAGGGATCCCTACAAAATGGGTTTAATTTTTTTTCCATTTTGCTGTGAGTATAGAGGGAAAATATTGTTGAATAAATATAGTAATATTTGCAATTTCTATGCTCTTAGTATATGCCAGGTGCTGTATCATGGACATCAGTGGCCATTCATTCATTTAGCTCTTAATATGTACAAGGCACTAAGAAATTATGTGTAATAAGATACCAACATGCTTAGTACTCACACCATCCAAAAAATATAGTGGCTACTATTTTCACCATTTTACAGGTGAAAAAAAATGAGGGATAGAAATACAGAAGATTTGAACAAGGTCACATTTGGCAAAGTAGAAAATCAAAGGGACTCCATGTGCTCTTCCTGGTCCCTATTACTTTTACCTTTCCTAATGAGCACCAAGAGCTGCGGATTGTGAATGCCATTTTTCAGAGGAGAAAATTACCGCTTGCAGAGTATATGTAACCTTCTAGAGGTCACTCATTTAATTAACAAAAGAGCCAAGTCTTAAAACTTAACTCCAGTGTTATTTTTCTTTTCATTCCCATAGTATTTTCCCCATGTACCTACTCTCTATTTCAAGGCTTTTCATTCCTTACTTTCTTCACATTACATTTTCACCATTCTCCTTCTGAGCAAGAATAAAGTGACATGCGAGAGAAGTCGAATATTAGATAAGTCATAGGTCACTAGATATAGCATGTTACTTTTTTTAAAAAAGATTTTTAAAATTTATTTACTCATGAGAGACATAGAGAGAGAGGCAGAGACACAGGCAGAGGGAGAAGCAGGCTCCCTGCGGGGAGCCCGATGTGAGACTCGATCCCAGGACCCCAGGATCACATCCTGAGCCAGAGGCAGACGCTCAACTGCGGAGCCACCTAGGTACCCAAATCCATAATACTTTTAAGGAAATTGTTGGAAGAACTTCATATAAACACATGTTATTTTGACTTATTTGCTTTTGAATTTTTTTCTACCACATCCGTGACCAAATTAATGTCTTCACATCATTAATACAGTATCATGTTCCCCTAATTTAGGGAATGCTTAATGATTCCAAACTTAAATTTTAATCAGGATAAGGATTTCTGAGTCTGTACTCTTTATTATTGGTAGGGTATACAGTCATATGTAGAACAACTGTTGTAATTTATAGTCAAGTTTGGTAGAGTCTCCTGAGCTCCTTTTTCTCTAACACAGAAGGTATAGAATGTTAGGATTTTGGGTTTTGTCTCAATGGCTGTCACCTTGACCAACTGTCACAACCCTATTCCCGTAAGCTGTTCAATAGGCAAAGTGTTAAGCTAGAAGACATTACTCGCTCAAAAGAATTTGTTAGTGTTACGAGACCACCAAAAATGCAAAATATAAACCATAGTAGAATGAGAACAAGCTATAGAAAGTGATTGGTTACAGAATCATCAGAACTGGAAGGAATGTTGTTATGAATCTCCTCTTAAGCACTCACATGAATATTGTGTTTTCGCAGTTTGCAAAGATATTTCAACTCTCTCATCTCATATAATACATGCAACCACCCTGTGAAGCAAGTATTCTTTTTTAAATACCCCCAAAACGAGGATGAGAAACATGATAGAATTCCATAAGGGTCTATGGTTAGTAAGTAGTGGGGTGGGTTGGGAATCCATTCCTGACTCCAGAATCCAAGTAGAGAAAGGGTTAAAATCCCATGGGCTTTAATTCTGTCTGGCTGGTCCTGGAAGCTAGTGGGCCCCCACTGAATGGTTTTGGTTTTTCTTTGTTTTTGTCCCTTTTCTTTCCTTTTACAGTTTTCTTGGCCACATTCATGGGAAATGACTCCAATTAAAACTTTGTGAGGCTAAGGCTGGTTAATGTATCACTGACCACAGATTCTCCAGGATGTGGCCAAACTTCGTTTCCTCAATTGTTTGCCATCCATCCTCATCCTGTCCAGCGCCCCTCAGGACCTTCTATTGCCAGGGCTCAGGACTGGTCTTGATTGGCCTTGGCCTCATACATAGATGTTGGACACCTAGGCCATGTCCCAGCTGAGGTCACTTTTGCACCCCGTTTTTATGTGAACGCTTTGAAAATACAAGGTCCTTTCACCTTCTCCAAGACTCTATGTTCACTCCTACCTTCCCCGGATGCAGGGCTTATCTGCAAGCTCTTCCTCTTTTTCTGCCTCAATAAAATCTTGGGTCTAGAGCAGGGTAAACACTGACTCAGCTTTGCTCTATCATTTTCACTTTGTGTGGTGTCTCGTGCCCTAAAATTTTGGTTCTCTAAGCCCCTGAGCTCTGTCTAGCATATTGTACCAGTTATATTCTTTGACTCACTTAGATTACAAAAAACAAACACAAAACCAAAAAACTACTCTCTTCCTATCCCCTGTGCATTGTGATAGGGCTTGTTTGAGAGAGGGGTTTCATATCTGGCTCCACTCTTCAAGTAGTTCAGTTATGTCTGTATGCCTGTCTAAACCATAGCCATCTATCTAGAGGGAAATAGGGTAGAACCCATGTCTGTTTGATGCTGAAGCCAGAACTCTTTCTAAATCCTTGTGGTGGTACTTAAGTTGGAATTTGAAATGTGGTGAGTCAAAGACTTCTAGTTGCTTCCCAATATTCATTCTGCTAAAGTTCTCTTTAGCCAAGACAAAACTTCTAGAGCAATAGTTAAGATTTCTACTTTTGGTCCCACTGTCTGTCAACTGGGTTAATTTTCATTGCCCCATTCCCAGTAACACTGAGCCACAGTTTTTAGCTGAGCATATTACCACTCACCCACAAGATTAAGTTTCCCATCCTCTTTTCCCTTGTGCAATTAGATGCCATCATGCAACAAAGTTCCAGTTAAAGATATCTAAGCTGAAGTAGTATGTAGAAAGTAGTTCTGGGAAGTCTTCTTAAAAGAGAATCCACGTATCCTTTTTTTCTCCTTTTTCTCCTTCCTGATGCTTGGAGCAAGGTCCTATGGGTGCCACTATAGCAGCCAGTTTGGTCCAATGAGGATGAGATACACACTGAAAGGATGGTGGAATAGAGGTAAAAGGATCCTGTGTCACAGATGTAACTAAAACCACTGTACCGAATTCAGACCTCCTTCCCCACAATGTGCTTAAAATGAAGGAAAGTAAATCTTTTATCTTATTTTAGAATATTATTATTTATTTTGCTACAAGCAAAATATATAATATAGAGCTGAAATTGATCCCAAGTAATATAGGTGAATAGCTATTTTAAAAGGATGAATAGTGAGAGTTATAGATATTGATAGGGTAAAGGAAATGGACATAAATAGGGGAGATCTAATGTGGCTATTGTAGGTCATGTGTAGCTCACACATTTGTTCAGAAATATAGCTCCTTCCAGTGTTCCCTTACGATCTACATTCAGACAATTTACATATAATACTATCCTAGTCCTTCCAATTCTATCTGAAAAAACTAGGTCTGTAATAAAATGCCTGGAGTAGGGGATGATTGGATGGCTCAGTGGTTGAACACCTGCCTTCAGTTCAGAGTGTGATCCCGGAGTCCTGGGTTTGAGTCCCACATTGGGCTCCCTGCATGGAGCCTGCTTCTCCCTCTGCCTATGTCTCTGCCTCTCTCTCTGTGTCTCTCATGAATAAGTAAAATCTTTTTTTTTTTTTTTTAATCCCTGGAATCTCTACTTGGTAGGTATTTGACATTATATGAACTCATTATATCTCAAAGCCTTATTTCTACATCAATAAAATGGATTATGAGTTATCAATACATCATGACATGAAAAGCATTTATCATAGTTCCTAGATCAGAGAAGGCACAGTGTAGTAGAAATTCCTACAGGGTCAGACACTGTCTTCAATTCCAAGAACTTCATTTCTGGCCTTAAAGGAGCTAGCTGACTGTGTCCTGATGAGAAAATCCATCCCCCATACTCTTGCTCTACTCCCTTCCCTCTTTGGACATGTAGAGAGATAAGTTCCAGTGAGTTCACTAAGATTCCATTAACATTAAATGGAGTGCACATGACCCAGGAGAATTTAGACTCTGTCAGTGGAAAACTCTAAGTGAAAAGGTTCCTGTCCATGGAGCTGTTGCTTTAGAGACCTTGTCAGTAAGAGCTTTTGTCTTAGGGGTTTGTAAATATTTATATTTTCAAACTACTATGAGAGGAACAACAGCCATTCCACATGAATGGATTACGTTAAATGTACCCAAAGTCTGTAATTCAAGCTGTCAAACGTGAGGAAATACCAGACTTAAGGCTGCCATTCCAATCCACTCAGAATAAATAAGGACTTTGGGCAGAGCTCTTTAGCACAATGGCTCACAGACATATGGAAGACGTTACTAGGGAAGATGACTGAAGAGAAGGAAAAACACAATAAATGAATTCAAGAAATACCTAGTCTTTCTTCCAGAGAGGAAGGGATTGGGGCTTGAGGGAGAAGATTGTTGGCCTAGAAGCAGGGAAATGGGATTAACATTAAACCAAGAATGAGGGGTGGCACGTGGAGACTTTTCCTGTTCCTAAGACATCTGTCTGTTTTTCATTTATTGTTTTGGGGGTCTGGTGATATGACACCAATATAGGAAATCAAAATGTGTGTCTGGACAGGCTGGATGAAGGATAGGGGATTTATTTACTGTGGAAGTTCTGTGTTAAGAATGTGGTGGAGTTTCCTAGCCCATAGAACACAGGTGGAAGCTATGTTTATTGAATAGAAAAAACACATTTCAGGGAGGATTGACCAGTGGGTCATATAAATTTGATTCAGCTCTACAGGCGTGTGCTAGACACCTACTTTGTGCCAGACGTGGGTAATGAAGCTTGAGAAACAATCTGATTTAGTGGAAAGAGCTTTAGCTTCTAGTTCTTGCTGTGAGGCTCACAACCTTTGCAGAGTGAGACAAATAACTTCCCCTTTCTGAGCATCAGTTCAAAATGTCAGCCTTTTCTTTTTAGTGACTAAATACTAAGTTAGATGATTTAGCGAATTTATAGGACTAACTGGGCTTGCCAATGCTCTCTCTTTCACCCTCCAGGCTAGACTTTTCGAGAGCTGCAGGTAGGGTATTATACATTACTAGTCCCTCATATCTGGTGCCCTTCTCTGTGTTACCCAACCTGTGACAGGATATTATACCCCACTCTTTTTAACTCAGATGTGACAAAACAACCCTTTTTTGTCCAGTGGGATATAAGCAGAAGTGACGTGTGTCTGAGCAGAAGCTTTGAAAGGTTCACTGTATCTGTATTTTATTTCCCTCTGCCCTGATGACCATCAGGGGTTCATTGTTGTTAATCCATTAGCCTGAGTCGTGGGGTGAAGATGACATGAAGCTATATTATTGCTTACCCTTCATGGACATAGAGCATAAGTGGGAAAGAAATACTCATGGTTTTAGGTCACTAGATATGAGGGTCTTCTGTTACTGTGGCAAAACCTACCCATGCTGACTGAATAAGGATAAGGGAAAACTCTAGTCTGCGAAGTGCCCATTCTGACCTTAGAATGTCCCAAGTCACAGTGCCCTGTATCACATTAGTGCCTCGCAGAAAAGCAAGAAAGCGAATTCTTAATGTTCATAGTCTTTCAATAGATTAGCTCCACCCAGTCAAGAAATGTAGGCCAAAATCTCTCACCCAGAAATTGGTTTATTCCTCCTCTCTGGGAAGGAGAGAGTGAAATTAGTCTAAGCGGCAAAGTGTTACTTTAGTGGAGTCTTCTGAAAAGGGAAATGCGATGACTATTTTCCCCTAATGGCACTGAAGATTTTTGAGAGGGAGATGATATACTCTGAGCTATTTCTGAAACATCTCTCTTAATGCACTTTACAGGAGGAACTAGAGTAAATATGACTACAGTTAGGTTGACTACCGGGAGGGATTAGAGTAATGAGGACAAATGAATGAGGAGGTTAGTCTTAATTAAGAGATGAAGAGAAGAGTCCAAATATGAAGAGTCTTTAGTAGGCAGAATTGGTAGTGAGAGTTTAGATGTGTGGAGGAAATATAGACAAAGATGCAATGGTTATGTCATTCATAGAGAAGAAAAATGCACAAGAGAAATCAATTAAAAATTTTTTTAAAGATTTTATTTATTTACACATGAGAGACACACACACAAAGAGAGAGAGAAAGAGAGAGAGAGAGAGAGAGGCTGAGACAGAGGCAGAGGGAGAAGCAAGCTCCATGAAGGGAGCCTGATGTGGGACTCGATCTCAGGACCCCAGAATCACACCCTGGGCCGAAGGCAGATTCTTAACCGCTGAGCCACCCAGGCGTCCCCAAAATGTTAAGCAATGCATTTAGTTTTGAATTTTCTCTTGTATTCCTACACAGAATATCAGTGATCACATGGCTTTGCTCTTCGGGACCATGTTCAGACACACACCTGTGGGGAAGATGCATCATTCAATTGGCCAGTTGTGGCCCTTGTAGTATATTTATGTCAGATTCACTGGAAGATCATATTGTTTATGGTTCATGGGAGGTATTCACAGATATATGAAAGAAGTAGAATTTTGACCACAATTTTGTACCCTGAGACAGGAGACATCTTGGCGGAATGCCAGGATGACAACCTAAGGGATTCTACAGACTTGGGTTCAAATTCCAACTCTACCACTTTCTAGATGTTTGGCTTGGAGCAAGTTCCTTAAAACTGCTGAATTTCAGTTTTCTCACCTATAAAATGTGGTACTATGTACTTCAAAGGATGTTGGGAGGATCCCAGAACTTAATCGATGTGCTGTGACCAAAACATAGTAGGCATTTGATAAATGCTATTTCCTTTTCCTTTTTCCTTTCCCACATACCACTTAAATGATGTGGAATGAGACTGTCCCTGAAAGACACCAATGAATGATATGCTTGTTATTGGTCAACTCACCCTTTCATTTTGGGAGTCCAAAAACAATCTTTTATGGTAAATCAAAGAGATTTTGCCATCAAAGAAAAGAAAGGGACCAAACATTTTTGGTTTACTACCCAATGAAAATAGCTTGAGCCAGAAGGACATTTTGCCTGGAGGAGAGATGACTTGGATTGGTATGTTGAGGGTGGGGGAAAGGCAGTGGTTACTATTTCCAAATATCAGATGGTCTTCTGGGAGTAGGGGGGATGATGTGCTTTGTGGTCCAGACAAGAGAACTCTGGCTAATAGGTCAAAGCTACCATGAGACATTTCTCAGTTAAATTACTGCAGCTAATAGCCCCACAATGACTCTTTGGAAGTAGTAAGTGCTCTGTTCCTGATGTATAAAAGCTGAGGTTGGGGGAACACTGGACAATTAAGCAATGAGTAGAGATTCCCACACTAGGTGGGAGGTCCTACTAGGTGCAATTCAAGATAGGAAATGGGTAAGAGGGTCTGTTATATGTAAGTCTCTGACTTTATTTATTTATTTATTTATTTATTTATTTATTTATTTATTTTAAGTCTCTGACTTTAATCTGGGAGACAAACAGATTAAAAGGAAAAGTGTCTCTCCTCTTAAGCACACGGCCAAATCTACATTCTCTGATTCTAGGACAGACTTGGTGACTCAGCTTTCCCAAAGGGTTAGTCAGTTCAATCACAGACTAGATATTATAAATTGTCAACTCTGTGTGGATCCTTTTATATAGAATCATCCAGTAGGAGTTTGTTTCTAAAAGTTCGACTTTAATGGAGTCGCATCTTCAAGGTTAACCAAGAAATTAAAGAGAGAAAAAGCAAGTTAATGAATTATATTAAGGCATATCTAATTGAAAAGTGGAAATATTATATCAGGAAAGACTTAGTTTGTAAAATTGGAGTTCTAGGCTTTACTTGGATAATAACTAGATGTATAATTTCTTTGATTTATTTTTATTCTGTAGCCTCAGTATCCCCATGAGTGCTATAGAAATGAAATCTAGAAATTTCTGTGTTCATGTCTTGCACCGGTGCGCTGTAGTGATGTTAATCATACAATAAATATGTACTAAATGTATACCATAAGCCAGATACCATTCGAGAAAACAGAGTGAAGAAAGTAATGAGACATAGACACTGCCCTGGAAGAATTATCATCTTGTAGCTAAGGCAGCTAATAAACATGAAACAGTCTATGAAGACTGATAGATACTAGGCACTATGGGAATAAGAGTGAGTAAACAAATGGTTTTGCCTTAAAGGGTTGAGGAAGTCTTCTGTGGGGTTGTAATAAAGTTTCCCATATCAGAATTACATGGAAAATTGATATGAATCTCTTGATTATACAGATTCTTACTTGTGCTTTAACTAGGACTATTTAGATAAGTAGGCTGTCAGCCAGATAAATGAAAGCCAATAAATAAGAGGAAAGAAAATACATGTTGTGCCTACTGCAGATCATACACTCTGCTAAGCACTGTATAGACATTAACTCACTTAGTTCTCCTCAGCCTATGGTAGATGGTACCACCTACATATTTATTTTATAAAAAAGGAAACAGAAGCATGATATTTGAATTTCAGTTAAAATGACAAGTCCAATCCAACGACAGTGGCTAACCATAAGGGCATGTTGAGAAGGATCCAGAAGCCACAGTTGTTAACAATGGATAGAATGGCATGCTCCATTAGGAATTCATACAACAAGTACAATTGAGCTCTGTAAAGGTTCCAGGTGTTGTTATAAATAAGTGGAAAACATGGTGAGCAAAAGCAGACATAATCCCTGCCTTTCTGTTGTTTATATTCTAGAGGAAGATACAAGGGACAATAAATATAAAATATAAAACTGTGTAGCTTGTTAGACATTAAAAAGATCTATGGTAAGACGATGTAGATGGGGTAAATGGGTTGTGCAAGATGGCAGGGGTATTACAAGTTTCAATATAGTGGAAAATGTGAGCCTTGTTGAAAAGGTGGCATTTAAACAAAGACTTGTCAAAAGGTCAAGGTTTGATATCGCATGGACATGGAAATAGTGGCACACGAGACAACAAAATAGCACATGAACAATAAAATCAATCTGTAAATTCTAGGTTTCTGTAGTCCTAACATTTAAATCATGGAATTCCAGTCAAGAAAACCAAGAACTGTGATTTCAAATCTTACTAGGAATGTTTCAATTTTAAGATAGATTTAAATTTCCAAGCTATGAGAATTTGAGAAAAAAAGTGACTTTTTCTCTCTGGACTCCAGTTTTCTCATCTGTAAAATGGGCATCGGAATATCTCACTCACTGAGTTCTTGTCATGATCTCATGAGATGATGATTGTCAAGTACCTGACATGGAGCTTGACACAGAGTTGGAGTTTTTCGTTTTTGTTTTTGTTTCACCCTTTTGAACTTTCTGGCACTAAAGGGGAAAGAAACAGTGATTGTTTTCCTTTGAATCACCCATTACATTGTGCAGATGTTTCTGAAACCTGCAAGCCACCGTTCACCTGTCTAACTGCATTATCACAGGTGCATGATCAAGTTCTCAATGAAGCACTTGACTCATTTATACTCGTGACCTGATATCAGGGAACTTTTTTCTTCCCTCTTCTCTTTTAGCCCAAGGACTGAAGTGATATGAATTGGATATTACAATCCCCTTACCAATTCTTCCTGTCGATGTCTATTTTGCAAATTTAGAGAATATTTATATGTACTATCATTAAAATGTAGAGTTTTTAGAATTTTATGTTAATGAGTAGAAAAAGGGTAATATGAAATCGACACATACCTGAACTATATTATAGGCGGATAGATGAACCTCACTTGTAGGCTGGTGATGGTTCAGATCTCCAAATATAAATCCAAGTCATTGAAAAATATTTTTTTAAGATGCATCTTTAGAATTAGGAGCTCTACTTAGAGATAGTTCAGGTAAACCTCACTGAAGGGCATGGGACGTAGTGTTTATGAAATTTAGCTTTGGTCCACATCTCACAATACCTATTGTGTACTTATTGAGATCCTTTGTATGCCAGGCACCATGCAAGGGATTTTAATATCCTATCTAATTTAAGACTTACAACAACTCTGTGAGATGGAAACTTTATCTTTTTATATAAGGAAACTGAGACTTTTTATATGCTTACTATGTAAGGACACAGGCTTATTCTGGTGAAATTTTAACCTTCAGAGTCAACACACTCTGAATCCCCCCTTACTTCTATCTTTTTCTTTCCATTATATAACACCATTCCATAGTTTTCATCAAACAGGCTTTGTGGTAAGCGCAGGGTGTTATACGCAACTGGTAAATTATTGAACACTCCATCTGAAACAAATGAGGTATTCCATGTCGCCTAATTGAATTTAAATAAAAAATTAAAAAATTGAACAGGCCTTGCAAGAGAAATTCAAAGTATAGATTTGCAGTTTATGCCACACGAATCAGAAAACTTTGTTTTGGGAGAGAATTTTCGTGGTGTTACAGAATAATTTTAAGAGAAGAAAAAAGCTTTTGAATATAAAAGTTATCTAAAGCAACATCTAAACTCAAGGCATCATTCCCTGTTTCAGCATAGCACCTTAAAATGACATGTTGTGAATGCCATACCAACATTTTCTGCATCTTTATTTCTTATTGATGCAGAAGTGTAGACAGGTGAAACCAGAGAAATCAGGAAGCCCATATCTGAGGGGCAGAGGGATGAACAGAAAGGCAGTTTTCCTGGGAAGCAAGAAGCATACAGTTTGGTCCTTGACTGGCAGGTAATTTGTTTTGGAAAGATCTTGGGCAAGTTGCTTCTCTAGAATTGAGTGAATGTTTTCAGCTCCCTTAGGTGGGAAGCTTTTTGGGCTGACCATTGGGTGTAGCTCCCCTGATTAGGTCCTTTCCTATTGTAAACACTAGAAATAAACAGGTAAGATTGTCCTTAAACATCATCTAGTCCTACCCTTTAATGAACAGATGAGAGACAGGATCACAACAGGCCAAAAAGCTTTGGCTTCTGAAAGCCACATGCCAATTTGATGCAGAGATGGGGCCGGACCCAGGCCCCCGCTTCCCAGTCCAGTGACTTGCATTGCCTCCTGAGGCCTCCTGCATGATTAAATCTGACGTCAGATTTCACAGAGAGATGATGTTTTGTTGTTTGTTCTATTATGTTAGTCCAGAGCATATAAGTTTTTCTTCCATAATGAAAAATGATCACTCTTAAAGAATCACTGAATGAAAAAGGCAAAGTAATCACACCGCCTCCGCAGATACTGGCATTTCAGAACACTGAGTGCATAATAAAATAATCCTTAAGGAAATTAGTTAGTGTCCAAGCATACTGGCTGCTTTGACTTTTTCAAATGCCCTCTCACCAATATTAATATTGTATTAAAAAGTATCCAAGGTCTTCTTTCTTTGGTCTGCATTACAATGTCTGAAAAGAAATGAGACATTTTAATACTACAGAGTAGTTTCATTTAATTGAAGTGTAAAGACCAAAATCATGGGGGTGAGACTCCAGCCCTGCCATTTACCTGGAATTATGTTTATCTCCAGACCTCAGGCTTTCTGAGAGACAAGCAGGAGCACTGCATGATAAAAGAATATGATGTCATGTCATATCATATTAGGTTTGTAGAAAGAGAGAAGAAAGCCAGTGCAGGGTGGGAAGAAGTAGAATGTGCCATGGAGAAGGCTTTGCGTATTTTGCCTCATTTATTCTTTATAACAATCCTGTGATATAATCGTGATTCTCTATTATTTTAAAATGAGGAAGCTGGGGCTCCCTGTTATGAAGTAGAGAGTTCAAGGTCATTAGTGTGCAAGTCATTAGTGTCACTAGGTTTTTGGACCCTGGGACTCTTTGAATTCAAAGACTGTGCTTTATTTTGGTTGCTTATAATACTTCCAGTGAAGGCGAAGGGCATGATTATGTTGAAAAATTAAAACTTTGTTTAAAGATGGTGGGGTGGGGGGATCCCTGGGTGGTTCAGTGATTTAGTGCCTGCCTTTGGCCCAGGGCATGATCCTGGAGTCCCAGAATCAAGTCCCACATCAGGCTCCCTGCATGGAGCTTGCTTCTCCCTCTGCCTTTGTCTCTGCCTCTCTCTCTCTCTCTCTCTCTCTCTCTGTGTCTCTCATGAATAAATAAATAAAATCTTAAAAAAAATAAAGATGGTGGAGGGGGATACACATCTTTTTGTCTTTCAAAACTCAAATCACTACATAGAGGAGAGACCAGATATTTTTTCCTTTGTATCCTCAGAATGCCGAGCAGGAAATACAAATGGGTATAACAGAAAACGTACTTAAGAGAAGAGAACCCATCCTTATGATAAGAGATGTGTGATTTTTATTGGTCTGCCTCAAATTGCATGCATTTTACAGTAAGTGTAATCAAGGAGTTAAGCAATGACTTCACAGAGATATAAGAAAGATTGAAACCTTGTATGGGACTGTGGACTGGGAAATCTCTAGGAAGGCATCAAACTCTATGTTTCTATGATTTATCATTTGACCTGTAGCACTTTGGTTAACATAGAAGGTACATTCAATTCCTGTAATTTTAAGTTGCTAGGTTGTCCAAATGCATATTTTTGCAAGTTAAAAAAAAATCCTCGGCAGTGTTATATTATGGCTCTTGGCTGAAATCTCATGCCTAAAATGTGCAACTGAAATATGGCTTTATGGAGGAGCTCCAAGTTTTTCAGAATTATGTACTGTTTGAGAGGGGTCAACCACAGAGCTGTACATCTCTACAGTGTCTTCAAACACTCTGAATTGCTGAGGTCTGCAAAACTAATTTGGAAGCCTTCAGAATGGGAGGTCTTTTTGGCTTCCCATTCTCAAGCTGCTATCCAACAGAATAGGAATCAGAAAACAATATGCATTCACTCAAAGCCACCAGGTTGGAAACTTGCGACAATTACAAGAAGGCAGGCCCCTGAGATCTGTCAAGTAGGTGAAATTCCTCTTTAATGCTCTGAAACCCCCATAAAACCAGAAAATATTGGAGATGAAAAGTCTCAGGAGTCCCTTTTATTTATTTATTTATTAATTATTTTTATTATTATTATTTTTTAGTCAGGGACCCTAAAGCAAGACTCAAGAGAGGGAAGGAAATTGTTGAAGAAAACACAGTGACTCCATTCCAAGAGTAGTACTAAATTCTAAATTTCCTGACTCATTCGGTGTTTCAGGAATTAGAGAATTTCAGAATAAGTCAGAGACTCAGAGATCACCACCTCAACAGCATTCCCCCAACTAGTTATTATTAAGTTTTCATGGAAAGAGGATTTCCTAATCAAGTAAGTGTAAGTGCCTCCAATATTCATTCTTTTTTTTTTAATTTTTTTTATTTATTTATGATAGTCACAGAGAGAGAGAGAGAGAGGCAGAGACACAGGCAGAGAGAGAAGCAGGCTCCATGCACCGGGAGCCCGATGTGGGATTCGATCCCGGGTCTCCAGGATCGTGCCCTGGGCCAAAGGCAGGCGCCAAACCGCTGCGCCACCCAGGGATCCCCCAATATTCATTCTTTGGAGACCCACAATACCCATGTTCAAAGCTCTGTGAAATCTAGCAGAAAAGACCCTCCTTTGATTTTAATTGTTTCCCAAACCCATTCGACTGCAGAACTGTTTTCCTTATGGCCACCCATCGGCATGCTGGGAAACACAGACTTTGCAGAATATAGTTTGGAAATGCTGGGTTTGACCATTCTCACTGGATACTTGGTTTCTCCACTAACAGGGCCACCATATAAATGTCCAGCTTCTGTAGACTGAGGCACTTACCTGATTGCCTGTACCACTTAGCATATCAAACTGTTAAGTTCTTTGAGTTATTATCATCATATATAATAATTATGTGATTATTACTACCATAGACATCCCTGTCATATTTTTCAACAATTCCAACAATCAGGATGTCAATCCTAATTCAAGCATACCTCATTTTACTACACTTTGCTTTATTGCACTCTACAGATACTGTTTTTCTGGTTTTTTTTTGTTTGTTTTGTTTTGTTTTGTTTTTTACAAATTGAAGATTTGTGGCAACCCTGAATCAAGTAAGTCCATTGGCACAATTTTTCCAACATTTGCTCACTTTGTGTCTCTGTCATAGGTCAGTAATTCCCTCAACTTTTACATTACTATTTTTTCTGGTGATCTGTTATCAATGACTATGACTTGCTGAAACCTCAGATGATAGAATTTTTGAGCCATAAAGTATTTTTTAGTTAAAGGTATGTACATTTTTTATGATATTTGCTTTACTGCTGCAACTGAACTTGCAGTATCTCTGAGGTATTCGGCTCCAATTTTTTCTATGCGGTCCCGGTCCCTCTGAATACCAATCTTTTTTTTTTTTTTTACATTCTATTTTTTTTTAATAATAAATTTATTTTTTATTGGTGTTCAATTTGCCAACATACAGAATAACACCCAGTGCTCATCCCGTCAAGTGCCCCCCTCAGTGCCCGCCACCCAGTCACCCCCACCCCCCCCCCCCCCCGCCTTCCTCCCCTTCCACCACCCCTAGTTCGTTTCCCAGAGTTAGGAGTCTTTGTGTTCTGTCTCCCTTTCTGATATTTCCTACCCATTTCTTCTCCCTTCCCTTCTGTTCCCTTTCTTTTCTCTATAAAGATGTTAGCCTTACAAAGACTTGAAAATGCTAATCATTTCTCCCTTTCTCTCATAAGCTAGAACCTCTCCTTGTTAAACATTCATCAGTTCTTTTACTGCTTCTCACATAGCATTAGTTTCAAGTCTCTTCATAATTCTAGCCACTGATTCCAGTTACAATCATGAGCTTCTATCCAATTAGACAAATCTAGGTTCAAATTTTAACTACTCCACTTGGTAGATGTGTGAGATTCTTGAAAAATGCATGGTCTTTGTTAATCTCAATTTTTTTTACTCAGCTGGTAAGAGGTATTTATGTCTCATCTAGCTTGTAAAATCAACCCCATAAAGCTATGATGATAAATAAATGAGAATGCATGCATGGTCTATAACATAATATTTGATATATTTTGGTTCCTGGCATCTTCATTCCCAGAATCTCACTAATCTATAGGAATCTATTGTGAAGCAGCATCCTTTGGATCTACCTTGTGAACATTTGGTTAGATAAGAAATTATTTGACCTTCTGTTTCTGACCACTTGTAGAGAATTGAGTTCTAGTTCTTCCTTATATATTACCAAATTACAGTTTGACTTTTCTCTATCTAATCCTACTCCTCTCACTCCTTTACAGGTGTTCCTGAGAGCACTTTCCAATAAACCACCTGCATGCAAATCTTGAATGAGAGTCTGCTTTTCAGAGCACTCAAACTAGGGCACTCAGAAATAACATTGGGATTTGCGGGAGGGAGGTGAACTGAGGTCTTGCAGCAATGTCAGAAGGAACAATGAGCTAGCCAATTTCAGGTAATAATAGCAACGTGCCCTCACTTCATAGTCTCTTGAGGTGGAAAAGTCTGGAGAAAACAGGTGTTAAGTAGCCTCTATGTCACCTGGATTTAACTCAGTTTCTATTTAGACATAGAATTCTTGTCCTCTCTTTAGGGATGTTCAAATTTCATAAAGTTGGGGCTAGGGAGAAGAGATAAGAATAGAATGAGCAGTAGTTTGAACATATTAGACCCATCCTATTTTCCTTTCTGGGATTCAGTCCCCTACCGATACAAAGGATCAATCAAATTAGATAATTTCTGAAGCATTATTTGGCTCTATCCAGCAGTGTTCTATTTCTTTCCAGAACTTCATCAATTCTTCTCCTGTCCCTTAAATGGGAGTTTGAGCCCTTATGTGCAATTAACAAAGTGATACAACTGTATCTGATAATCCAATTGGTTATTTTTGAGGACATTCATAGTGATCTTATTTGAAAAAGTCTAGAGCTTCATGAAGATTACAATCTAGGTTGTTAGACATACAATTAAATAAACAATATGAAAGGGTGGCAAATAATAGAGAAAGTACGGGATGCTGTGGAAACACAGGAGTAGAGGGGACTCATCAATACAAAGAAGTGAGGAAGGCCTTCTCATAAGAAATGTCCTTCAGACTGAGACTTGAAAAATAAGCCTCACTGACAGATAATGAAAGAAGTTCTGGACAGGTGAAACAGATGTGAAACACTAGACGCTTCAGTATACCTGATGAGTTTGAGCAACCGAGAAAAGGCAACCCTTGCAAAAGGGTTTTAACTGTGGTGGAAATTATAAAAATAAACACTGTGCATCTGAAAGAAGGGTTATCTTATATTTTTTCACCTAACTTCGCTTATGCCCTTATTTGAATATGTGGATCAGCAAACTTGCATCACCTAGAGACTTGTGAGAAATACCAATTCTCAGGCCTCACCGCAGGCCCACTGAATCAGAATCTTAATGGTAGGAAGGTCTAGGAATCTGTTTCAGTAAGCTCTTTGGGTGATTTTTATGGACACTAGACATTGACAATCACTATTCCATATCATTTCATGAGTCAAAACTACCCTTCTTTTTTTTTTTTAAAGATCTTATTAATTTATTTATTTGAGAGAGAGAGAGACAGAGAGAGAGAAAGACAGAGAGAGAGAGCCAGCACAACAAAGGGAGAGGCACAGGGAGAGGAAGGAGAGAATCCCAAGCAGACTGCCCGCTGAGCATGGAGCTGACATGGGGCTTGATCCCACGACCCTGAGATCATGACCTATGCTGAAACCAAGAGTTGGACACTTAGTCAACTGAGCCACCCAGATGCCCCTCAAAACTACCCTTCTGATACATCTGATTCAAATCTTGATGTTTGAGCTTACATTCACAAAGACACAGAAATAAGCATCCAGTCCTGAATATTTGGTATTCAGAAGCCTGCCTCACATCCAAAACTCCAAATCCTCCTGCAAAGTCCCTAAAATTTGTGAACAAAACATGAGCTCACCAGACTCTAAAATATAGCTCTCAAGAGAGCATGATGTTTATAGGATTTGGGAATATCAATTATATGACAAAGACACTTTCCTCTCTGCAACTAGCCGACAATAGCCCTGTTTCTCCATAAATGTCACTAGTGGGGCAGGTCAGATATGATTTGGTTGGTGCTGCCATGTGAAATACCTTTTATGTGTCAGTTTTTAAATAAATGGAATAATTTAGCATCACCCTGATATCTTACATTAGCATGCTGAAACCCAGGCCACGATAAGAAAAACTGCCCTTCATTGCTAAGAGTCACGTTAGCACCTCTTTAGGGCAGTAAAGGAAAAGATAAATGATAATAGGAGAAAAAAAACACAATTTCCATCGTGCTTTCAGCTATGACTAAAGCCCAGTGTATGAGGCAGAAGCTTTTATGGAGAGATCATAACAGATAATGCATCATAAACACAACAAGCATCAAAAAGGACAAATAGCATGTCAAGAAGAAAGTCCTTCTATGGTAAGAGACTTCGTTAGTATACCTGGAAAATCCTCAAGGTAAAGGGCAAATCAAGCAATAACTTAGTGCATGGAATCTATAATATACAGCCAACCCCATCCCAAATGTTACTGTTTGTTTAAAGACTGAATTAATGCTTCCATTTTGCACTTCTTGGTTCATATGACAATTAAATACTTGAAGGAGGGAAAAAAGCAGGTTATATGACTTCTGATAAGACTCCTAAAAAGGGGGAATTGTGAAGTAAAGAGCTTTGGATAAGAATGTCACTCTCAAGGAAAATGAAGTGAATTAAGTGTTTATAGTTGCCAATCCTGGACTCAGTTCCAGACTTTCTTAGGATAATTAAACCCAGTACAATGCTCTGAACAACTAAACTGTCTCTCATTTAGTAGGCCCTACTTTCCTGAGAAGGCAATCTGGCTTTAAACAGTAAAAGTGTTTCTTTACCAAACACTCATACATAGTTTATTTACTCTTATGCTTATCTATTGGTTTTAGTTTAAGGAAATTAGATATTTGTATTGATCTTCCCCAAACTAGATTGAAGTTCCAAGATGGCACTCACCATGACATAGACATCTCAGTTTTCCTTAAAGCACCTAGTGTCATGCTTGGAACGTAGAAGGCCCTAATTAGTCTTATTTCCTTTATCATGTTCTTGGATCACAACACATGAAAACCCATCTGGATTCTAAGGAAGAGTTTCAAAGCCTCAGATTAAGTTGGAGCTTTGACTCATGTTTATCTGATGCATTCAGATGTATTTGTGATGAATCAAGCTTTATCCATGGCAGGATTTCATGCAAAGTTCATTGGGATGCTTGGTAATGGTTCTAACAGGACAACAAAACCATACCTCTTTCCTCAAAATCTACTTTTTCCACAGCCACATATGGCACAGTATAATGGCATTGCTTTCAGAGTAAACTTTCTTGGGCAATAGAATAACTCTGTCTATGGATGCTTTAAATGGGTTATTTGAAAAAATAAAAAAATAAAAAAAAAAATAAATGGGTTATTTGGCCTGTCAGAGTAGAGAGAGCAACCGGAGTGCTTACCAAGGTCATCTGGGTCCTCATCCCAGCTCCCTATGAACTGCCTGTATGAGCTTAGTCAATTCCTTTCTATCATTGGTCTTTGTTGTATTGATCTGTATGATAAAGTGGTAGAAGTGACCTCTGAGGGCCTTTCAGCTCTAAAATGTAAAGATTTCTGTCAATTTTGAAATCACCTATTTTTGGTTTTACCATTTTTACACCTAATTTTGCTGTCTCCTGTAAGGCATGGGAAGCTTAAGTGTTATAAATGTAGTGTGATGGATGTTTAAATTTTCCATTAATAAGACTATTCATCAAATACAGGTTGTATTAATATAGCAACTAAAATAGAACAAATGCTAATTTTAATGCCTTATAATAAAGAATGTTGATGGGCTAATGGAGAGGAAGGTACAGGGATATGAAAACTCTAATGTGAGAGAGAACGGCCGTGTTGTGATGAGTGTGGCATAGATTAAAGGAAAGGGCTGGGGAGTTCAGAAGGGGAGTTGGTTGATTGATGGAAGAGGTGGCATTTTCATCCATTCTTGAAGGATCCGTGTTGTTTTTCACATTGAAGGCCTCCAAGAGTTATGACTGATACATAAAGTGTGATGACTATGAGAGGGGCATAAAATTGGAAATGAAGGTTAAGTCTGAATCATGAAAGGGAACCAGGGCTAGGTGTAGGAGTCTGGAATGTTTTAAAATTAGTAGCTATGAACCCTGGCTGTACGCTGGAATCACCTGGGGAACATTTAAAAATATTTGTGTTGTGCATCCTTCCTCAGAAACATATTTCATGGTCTGCATCAGAGCCCAGGTTGATATATATATATATATATATATATATATATATATATATATATATATATAGAGAGAGAGAGAGAGAGAGAGAGAGAGAGAGAGAGAGAGAAAGGGCAAACACACACACATACATGAGGAGAGTGGTGAGAGGGTCAGGGGCAGAGGAAGGGAGAGAATTCCAACCAGACTCCCATGCTAAGTGGAAAGCCAGATGTGGGGCTCAATCCCAGGACCCCACGATCATGACCTGAGCTGAAACCAAGAGTCAACTGACTGAGATACCCAGGCACCCCTCTATTTTCTTTTTAACTCCACAGACAAATGTCACATGCAGCTACAGGTGAGAATCAATCCTTTAGGTTATGATGGGGCCATGGAAGGTGGGAGGCAGGTGAAGGATAGAGCTAGTAATAGTTCTATACAAGGTAATAGTCTTGTAATAGATTGGAAAGAGTTGTACCCTCTTGGCAATTGATATATGAATCTCTTTAGAAAGGATATCTTTCTTCTTAAAAGATATTCTTTATAGCAGAAGTCAGCCCTGGTTCCTGGCCAGGTATCATAAGGAAGAAAGAGTCTCCTCTGCATAATTAAAGTGAGAAGAAGACCAGAGCAAAGGCTGGCACCACGGAGAAAGAGTGACCTAGACAGGCTGAGATGAGGAGGAGATCCCTGGGAAAGGAGGTCCATCTGATGGGCTTCTTTCAAGTGCAATGTTGTTGCTATGCTACATTGCTCTCCCTCAGGAAGTCATAAATCTTCAGTGAAATACCTAAGAAATGCAATGTACTGGCTGTGGTAGTACTTCTTGTGGAAGGTCGTGGAAGACTAGATGGTTGTGTTGAGGATCTATTGGTGCTAAAGAGCTACCATGAACAACTAGCACAGCATATTCTAGGTTGGAGAAATGTAGAAGGGTGATTGCTGTGTCTTAGAGAAAGTTCTCAAACATGAATGAACCACAGAATCAATGAGGTCATTAATTATAAATGCAGCTGCCTGAGCTCAAAGTCAAACCTTATGCTAATGTTGGGTTTTGATGGTGTGGCTCAGTGCTCTGTACTTTTAACCTATTCTACAGGTGCAACCTGTGTCAGAAACCCTGAGTTTGGGCAAGATTTATATGAGGAATATATAAGAAAATGGGGAGATCTAGGAATATATAAGAAAATGGGGAGGCAGAGACGCTTAGAATTGCGAAGTTTTCCTAATAGTTGAAGACAGAGGGAAAAGAGATGCCTCAAGTCTAGGTATTAACAGCAGGTTTGTATGGAGAGGAGATGACTAAAAGAACAGAGTTGTATGAAACAAACAAACATTACCATCTGTCTGGGCCTGGCCAAAGACATAACAAACATCTGATTTTTTTTTTTTTTTCTCCTTTCTATTTCTGTTGTCCCCTGGGACAGATAGCTCTGGGCCTCATGGAATTATGAATCAGAGCGTTCTGACATATGCAGCTAATAGAACATGCATTAGCTTTAAAATTAGGAGCTCTGTTCTGAGTGCCTATGATTTCATTCTTTATTCCAAGAATATTAGCCTCTCCTAATATAGAAGGGATGTGAAATTTTCATACAAGTTTCACTGATTCTCTCACAATGGATCCACTACCCATTTAGTATTTTCTCAGTCAATTCTATTCTCTCTACTCAGGAGATCACAGGAATCATTCCCTGCCAGCTTGATTTCTGAATTACTGAAACTATTAACCATAGTGTCTTTAAGTGAGGAGTTCTAGGGTGTATATGCCTCCTGAAATTAAATAAAAATGTGTGTGTGTGTGTGTGTTTATTAGAAGTCTCCCTTCCTCCAGGGAGAGAATCCATGAGATTTTCCAAGAAGGCCACAACCCGTACATAATGCAGTGCCTCTGGGACATAAGAAAGAGCATGCTTAAATTCAAGTATTGGCTCTGTCTATGTGTGTAATTTGGGATGAGGCTATCACTCCAAGTTTTATTTCCACATAATATGGGGATATGAATTCAAATTATCTGGCATATTTAAACATGCCCAGTAGAAAGCCCTACACGCCATAAACAATCTGATGTACCCGGGAGGGGAGCACCATAACTGGATCCACCACACATTCCATTCTGGGGGGGGGGCATAAACAAAATAAATTTATTCACATTCATGGGATCATATTCATGATCCTTTTAACTGGAATATTGTGTCCATATAAATTAAAGTGTGCTCAGTACATTCACTATGAGAATTACCATGAGAATAAATGTAAGACCAATGGCATGGACCATAACGCCTACTGTTTACTGAGTGCTTACCACGTAAACGCTGTGTTTCACTTAAGCTTCACAGTCGCACTAGTTGGGTGTACTTACCTCCACTGCATGAATGAGGAAGGAAACCTGAGAGGGTGGGTGAGCCAACCAAGCTCACAGTGCCATAGCCAGGGTTAGCAATTGTGGGAAAGAAGAGCAATTTGCATGAAAGCTGCTCTCACTTCCCTGAAAAGACAGCCAAAGGGAAGGGAGGTTGCTTTTTTTCCCATGAGACTCCAGAAGGGAGGGGGACCACAATCAGGGAGCGCTTCCTTGTGAGGTTGAGAGTGTCTCATCATTAGAAATATTCAAGGAATCTGTCTAGGGGATTATGGATGAGATTCCGGATTCGGATGGAGGTATTGGGGTGCCCAAGTTAAGGAGTCTCTTCCCAAAGTTGGAGCCTGCATTTGCATGATAAAAAGTGATCTCTGTAAAATCCTCTGGAGGAAGTGGCCCTTTTGACTGGGATTTCACAGTTTGCCTTAAAGAAACCTGATGCATAGCCTGGTTCTGTCTGTGCACCCTCCTGAGATAAATAGTTGTTGCAGTGTCTGCTACTGATCTCAGATACAAACGATGCTAGTAAATGCTCTCAGCGCCCTTGGGAGGCGCACCTGAAAGGTAGTTTGTTTGTTAACTTCTGGCATAGGAGCACTTCCTTCAAACATTGGCTGGGGGAATCAAATGAGATAATGTATATAAAATTGTCTGACATATAGTAAGTTTTCAATAAATATTAGTTGAATCTATTTCTGTTCTGATAGGCACAGACAAATGCCACTCAGATCCCCTATAAGGAAGAGGATGCTACCCAGGTACTGGGAATGCAGTCACCAGAGAGCCTCCAACTCCAGTAACTCAGGTCCCAACCCAGCTGCTGAGAACTGGCTCCTGGAGCTCATACTCTGCTGGGAAAGTCTACGTCCAGAGACTGAGAGAGGTATAAACCCTCAGCCATTTGGATCTAATGAGGGACACTCCGACAAGCCCTTCTCCAGACGGACTGAGCCTTGGTCAGTCCTGCGTGGCTGTGCTTCTCCCTCTATCAATCCCACACCTTCTCTCTTCCTCTCATGTATATTGATCCCTAATAAACATCTTGCATTCTTAACTGCATCTCAGTGTCTGCTCCCAGAGAATCCATCCTGCAACATCGGCCCATATCCCACAAACCCATAAGTAAATTGAAAGATTCTCATGTCAGCTTCTTGGAGTGTACTACCTAAGCTCAGGTGTTTCTCTAGCCTTCAGTGTACTGGCTTATAGTGGGAGTCTTGGGCTAGGCAACCTCTATTGGTTCTTGCAGTGCTGACTCTGCACAAGTTTTCATTGCTTCCATTCATATTCTTCTCATCACACCCACTAGGAAGCCACCTCCGCATCTTGTTTCCTTCTCCATGTTCCCAAAGCATCCTGCATTCACCGCAGAAAACCCTTCCAAGTGCAATGTCATTTAGCTTTAGCATGTCTGTTTTCCCTACTTGATGGATGCCTTTGGATCAAAGACACTGTCTCTCATTTAAAGTCACCTACAGCACCTCCTGCTGGGTCTGGAGCCTTGAAGGTATTCGATAAATGGGTGTTCAATAAATAAAGCCATACAGACACTCTCCGGGTCCCTTTGAGTGAGGAATACATAATGAATGGCACTCCATAACCCTCTTTTCTATTGTCCTCTTCTTTTGGTAAACTGTATCCCACTTAGTGAAGATCCATTTGTTTTCAAATGAATTGCTGCAGGACATAAACATGTCCAAGTAACTGGCCCATTAAATGAAGACAGGCACTGCATTTTAATCACCTGTCATAGTCAGGTGGTACAAAGCAACAAAACATCATTCTTTTCCAACCAAGCATGTCTTTTTTTAAATGAAATTAGAGTTGCTTTGTATTAATTTATTTTGTTTCCTTATAGGAAAGCAAGATGAGATCTGCCAAAAGACAAAGGGCAATGGGGTAGCTAGACAGACCAAAAGATGGTAGAAAAATTGGGAAGGAAAATGAAGTTATATGTATTAAATGCCTAATACCTGTCAGGCACTATCCTAAGCCCTTACCATATATTTAATTTAATAATTATATTTAACAGACAAGAAAGCGGAGGCACAGGTTGGTCTGTGATTTGCCATGAGTCCTACAAGAGTGTTTGCAGAGGTAGAAATAGAAACTCAGGTATTTTGTCTCCAATGTGCTGATCTGTCTAAACAAATAAGTGGACATGTAGAACTGTGATGTATCCAGCATATCAAAGCGTCAAGAATGGCATGTGTAGATTGGTCAAAGGGCAAGAAGGGTAGGGGGAGTGAGGGAGAAAGAGAGAGAGAATTACCTCTAATAGTGTAATCAAATAATACCTATCTCACTTATATGTTCAATCTAAAAATCAAAAATAGGAAAAAAAAAAGTTGAATCATAATAACAGAGAGTAGAATGGTGGCAACCAGAGGCTGAGAGGTAAAAGAAAGGGGAGATATTGAACAGGGTATGAATTTCCAGCCATAAGATGAATGATTCAATTCTCTAGACCTAATGAATAGCATGGGGACAGTAGTTAATAACAACATATACTTGAAATTTGCTGGAGATAGTAAATCTCAAATGTTCTCACCCCAAAAATAAAATGGTAACTTTGGGGAGTGACCAGTTATGTTCATTTGATTGTAGTTATCATTTCATCATGTATACATATATTAAAACATCACACTGTCCATCTGAAATATATATAATTTCTATTAGTCAAAAATACACAAGAATTTTTAAAAACTACTTATTGAGTAGAAAGCATTGGCCTAAACTGGGTGACATGTATAATTGTAAAGTATATTTCCTAACCCACAAAGAACTTCAGGTATACAATTCGTTGGGGACACAAGACAAAAAAAGAATTAGCTACCCAGGGCAGTGGGCAGGAATATTACAAGCCCTGCACCATATATTCAGAGTCAAGAGCTTGTTTCAAATAGAGTAGTCAAAATTGACTGGAAGGAAAACCTCTTCTCACTCCTAACTAATCTGGTGATGAATGTCAATAAAGTCCTGTTTTCTCAGCCTTTCTCTGGTCTCTCCTTCCAGGGTCTCCCCATCTAATGTATTCTCTACAATTACCAGAGGGAGCCTCCTGAAAACAGTCCCCAGCATGACCCGCTGTAGCTTAGCCATGCAGTGGCTCTCTGTCCCCTGAGGATAAAGGACCTGGCTCTACACAACTACGAATTTTTTTTTTTTTTTTTAACTATGAGGTTTTTGCATATCTACTCACTAGCCAAATTACTAATTGCTCTAAGAGAAGAGTAAAAGAATATCCAGGCTTTCTAGAATCAACCCTATAGCCAGACAGTGTGTGTCCCATTTCAAGATGTCACGTGCTCGTTGCCCTGAAAATTGTCCACATTTCTTCAGTTTACTTTCAAATATGAATTGCCATGTAGAGTGGCAATAGATCTAGAGTTTGCCTATAACCATATCCAGCTGTGTACCATATTTTAAATAGAGAATACATAAGATATGGAAGGATCATAGAAATCAGGCTCCCTAAAAACACTATTCATTTCAAACAAAGGCTCTTGGCAGAAGAAAGCCTTTGGGTTAGAAAAACCAGGACTCAAAATAGAGGGCTGCTTTGAAGCTGGAAGCTGTTCTGGTGAAAAAACCATAGAAAAGCCAATCCTATCTGTGAAGATTTTGCATATGGGTGTGTAATATAGACATAGAGGTCCGATTTCCTTTGCAGAGAAGGAATGTAGCATTGTGACGTCTCTGAAATCCTAAACCTGAACAGGGGTCGGAGGGAGTCATTAGAGGCTGAACACATATGCCAAGGTATGCTTTATGAATGCTAAAGCTGAAAGAATCACTTTTAAGGACGTACACAGGTTTCCTTCCTGGCCACTCTGCATCCGGCCTTTCTTAAAGGGTCTCTCTTGGAAAATAAAGTCAGTGATTTTTTTTTTTTTCCAATGGACCCACAAAGCAGGAACAGATGTGACATGAGTAACCTCTACTTTGTGCATACCTCAGAGAAAAACGACACGGACTAAAGCAGGGGATCTGGCTCCATGCCAGAGAGAAGGACAATTGGAGTTGAGGTCTCTAATGACATGGCTCACCCCAGCTCACTCCTTTGTGCTTGCGTGGGGTGTGCAGGTGGGGAGAAAGGGCCGTGTCTACTCATTGGAAGCATAAATGAAATATGTGCAAAAGTCTACCATTTTCTTCAGCCCTATCCTCTCTTTTTCCCGTATCAGAACACCCATACAACCGTAGCTGACCAGCTCTATCTTTTTTTAAAGACTATTTAATTTTCATTAAGAGACACAGAGAGATGCAGAGACACAGGCAGAGGGAGAAGCAGGCTCCCTGTCGGGACCCAGATGTGGGAATTGATCCCAGGACCCCAGGATTATGCCCTGAGCCAAAGGCAGATGCTCAACCACTGAGCCCCCCAGCCCCCCGAAGACCATCTCTTAATGCATGGGGGATGTGACAAAACATATGCCCACAGCTTGGCTGCCAGTCTGACACCCTGAGTTACAATTCTGACACTGCCACCTACTAACCACATAACTTGTATAATAAATATCTACGCTCTTTCTCCTTCTTTGTTACATACACAAGGGGATCATCTGCTCTACAGCGTTGTTTTTAAGCATTGGTAGGTAGCACGTAAAGGACACCAAGAATGATGCCCAACACACAGCAAGTCTTCATTACGTAATATTTGCTATAATTATTAAGAATTCCTTTCCATTGTGTTTGATATTTATTTGGGTCCATTTCTTATTTCTTCCTCAACAGAAAGCAAGCCCCTCGAGTGCAGAAAACTGATCAGAGTCACCTTAATATCGTACTGTTTCAACTCCGTTTCAGTGGTGTGCTGGTAAATGTTCAACAACTGGCTCCCCCAAAAAAGGAAGCTCAGATTTGTAATGTTTGCCAATTTTTGTGGCGTGAATGCTCCCACCATGGTCGTTTTCAAGCTATTAACATGACGTCAACTGACTCGCAAAATTCCTGAAAACTTAACAATGGTCTCTTGTGGGGCAATACAAGCCACCTTTGGTACACCACTGAATGTATGTACTAAAGAAATGTGAAAGAATAAGCATGTGTATAAACAAATGGAGAATTAATGATTCACACCAGGGATTCTCAATGGTTAGAGAGCCATAGCATGCTACTATTTATTTTTTCCCAGCTGTATTGAGATATAATTAACAAATAAAAACTACATATATTTAAGGAGAATATAATGTTTTGATATACCTGTACATTCTGAAATGATTATCACAATCAAGCTAACTAACATATCCATCTCCTCATGTAGTTTTATTTATTTGTTTGTTTATTGGTATGGCAAGAACATTTAAGATCTACCGTCTTGGCAAATTTCAAGTACATAACTCAGTGTTATCAACCATAGTCACCATGCTGTAAATTAGATCCCCAGAATGGATCGATTATATAAGTGAAAGTCTATACCTTTTGACCAGTATCTCTCCTTTCTCACAACACTGAACCCCTGGCAGCTACCGTTCTACTCTCTGTTTCTAGGAGTTCCTTTTTTTTTTTAGATTCTACATATAAGTGAGATCATAAAGTATTTGTCTTTCTGTGTCTGGCTTATTTAACTTAATTTAATGTCCTCTAGCTTCATACATATTGTCATAAATATTAGGTGTTCCTTCTTTTTATGGCTGCATTATGTTCCATTGTACATATACTACATTTACTTTATCCATTCATCTATCCACAGACACTTTAGATGTTTCTGTAGCTTGGCCATGGTAAATAATGCTGCAATGAACATGGGGTATAGATATCTTGTCTCTAGTTTATTGCGTTTGGCAGTAATCTTTGTTATACTCCTGAAAGAGGTCTCTGGATCAGTAGGAATATTTATTGACGATTTCTACAGAATATTGGTCCCTTGGTTATCCCAAGAAAAAGAAAATCTGGGGTACTGTCACATGTTACATGATTTTTTTGTGAAAATTCAAAATGCACATGGTATATTAAAGACCCTGATAAGTCTTACGGTAAAGAAACACAATTCTTTAAAGAAATATTTCTTAAATATATTTGACTACTAAAACTGGTTTGACTGGGCAGCTAGCAACATCATGAAGAATTAATGTCTCTGAAGAACACACAATGAAATAAACTGACAGAAATATATTTTTTTAACTATATATAAAGGAGCATGGGGGCCTGGGTGCTCAGTCAGTTAAGTGTCTGCCTTCGGCTCAGGTCATGATCCCAGGGTCTTGGGATCAGATTGAGCCCTGAGTTGTCATCATTACAATCATTCTCATTGGGCTCCCTGCTCAGCAGGGAGTCTGCTTCTCCTTCTCCCTCTTCTCCCTGCTTCATTCTCTCTCTCTCTCAAGTAAATATTATTTTTTTTAAAGAAAGGATTAATTGTCTTTGGTATTTTTGGAGAATATATATATATATATATATATATATATATATATATATATATATATTTAACTGGGAACAATTTTACAATATATCTTGGATATTCATCAAAACAAAAAAAATGTATTAATAAAAACAATAGCTACCATGTGTCAAGGGCTGCCAGTGCCCCATTCTGCAAAGTAGATAAGATTACCCCATTGTACAGATGACAAAATGGAGATTCAGAAAATTTGAATTCATTTCCTTCCTCTAACACTGTTGAGCAGAATGCAAATCCAGATCTTTCTGTCCCCAGCCTAGTATTCTTCTACAACAATAGACATGTGATGTCATTATAAAATGATGATCATCAGTCTTAACCCTTCACTCTTCAGGGGCACCTGGGTGGCTCAGTGTGTTGAGCCTTTGGCTCTCCAAGTTCTGGAATTGAGCCCTGCAAAAGGCTTCCTGCTCAGCTCTTCCTGCTCTCCCTCTGCCCTTCCCCACTGCTCATTCTTTCTCTTTCTCCAAAAAAATTAATAAAATCTAAAAAAAAAACCCTCTTTACCCTTCAAAGCAATTTATGTTATATATATATATATATATATATATATATATATATATAACATGTATATTTTATATATATGATTTTTAGGTAATCTCTACACCCAGTGTGGGGGATCAGCATGACCTTCAGATTGAGAGTCACATGCTCCACTGAATGAGCCAGGCATCCCAGTTATATTATTTCACTTTATCTTTTTCCACTATTTCAACAACTATTTCAAATTTCTACATTTTCTCTGTCATCCCACTCACAGATAATTATTTCACTTCCTTTTAACCAACTGTATAAAAACACTAGAAATCAACATTCTCAACTGCCTACAACCTGACCTATAAATTTAGTTTTTTTGTGACCCATCCTCACATCTTCCCTGTTTATCTCAAACAGGGGATGGGGCAAGGGGTGGGAGGCACCTGGGTGGTTCAATAGGTAAGCATCCGACTCTTGGTTTTGGTTCAGATCATGATCTCAAAGTTGGGGTATTGGGACTCTCAGGCTCAGTACTCAGTGTGGAGTCTGCTTGAGTTTCTCTCCCCTTCTTCCTTTGCACCCCACCATATTCTCTCAAATAAATAAATAAATAAATAAATAAATAAATAAATAAATAAAAATAAATAAATAAATAAATAAATAAATCTTTAAAAAAAAGAACGAAAAGAAAAACGTCTCTACATCTGTGCTACATACCCAAGTCCCTTCTTGACTTGTCACATTCCTCCTTTATCCATACTCCTGTTTCCTTCCCTGCTTCTTCCCTCCCACTGGATTACTCCATTTTTAGCATCTTTATTTCTCACCCTTTAAACTAGCAATCTATAATAATCCTTCCTCTTCCCTTTTCCTCCCCATTTCTCTTCCAATTCTCTCTTCCCTCTCTTTTTTAGCCAAATATTTTGAAAATCTTGTCTACACTAGCTGTCTACATATTTTCACTTCTTAGCCACCTTTCAGACCTCTCCAAGTAGGCTTCTCCTATGCTGCCACCAAAGGTCTTTCAGCCAGATCATCAGTGACCTCCTTTTAGCTGCATGTTGGAGCATTTTTCAATTCTTAATTTAATTAAGCATGCCTTTTATCCTGAGACATGCTGTTCCCTTTGCTTCATTGATAACTCATTTGACTTCTTTTCCCTCCACTTCTTTAGTGACTTTGTCTCAAATTCCTATGGAGGCTTCTTTTCTTCAGCCTGTCCTCTAAAATAAATTCCAGGCTCATATTTCTTCTCAGTGGGCATGCTTTTCTTGAGAGATCTCTTCTACTCTCTTGGATTCACTTAAAACCTTTATGCTCATTATTCCACATCTACATGCAGCCGAGAAGAATCCTTGACTTCAAAGCATAGTCAATTTTCTATATGAAATTTCACCTTGAATGACCTGTTGTAGCTCAAAAGAATTGCTAACAATCTCCTACTCTCAATATACTTGACCAGCCATGTTTCCCCTTGAGAGTAAATTTCACTCAGATTCCTAAGCCAAATGAGTGGATGGATGGATGAATGAATAGTAATCTTCAACTTTCCTCACTCTGTCTTACCTCAAACTTAATCCATCATCAAGTCGCTAGATTTCATCTACATAATGTTTTTATGATACACTGATTTCTCTCTAACACACTGTAAGCATGCTATGATCCAATCTTTTCCTGCTTGGGTATCAACAGCATCCTCCTATCTGAACTGCCAACTTCTACTCTTGTCCCTGTAGGCCATTCTTTATTCTAAATCAAGAAATACATTTCTAAATAGAGTTAATGTCTGATTTTTTTCAGTCTTCATTTTAAAGATCCTCCCATGGTGTCTCTTTGCTCTCCATTCATTCTTAACATCTAAAGTTATTCAAAGTATGTAAGCTTTTGCCTGGAGCATTTTTATTCCCCAATCCTCTGTGCACTACACCTCTAGTAAACACATGCGCACACACACTCATACACACTTCAGTTGTCGTGACCAATTCTTACTCATCCTCCATGTCTCATCTAAAAGTCATTTCCTCAGGAAGCCTCCCCTCCTCCAATTCCTAAGGTTTCCTTTCCATGGATTCTCATATATCCCTGAACTTCCACTGGCATGGTATTCACAAGGATTTTTGTAAAATCACAGGCTACTTCTTCAGTATGTTTGAGTTACGTGTTTTTGAAAAAATGCACAAGACCTAAAAATTCCTATATAGAACAGTTCCCATGAGAAATAATAGCAAAAGAATGGGTTCCAGGATTTCTATTACATTTTGCAATCTTGGAGATAGCACGTTTATATTACCTTAGTGTATAATCATATTATGCAAATTGCCTGTATTCATATAATTTGCATTATACAAATTCATATTATGTGAATACAGGAAAGAAGAATTTCAGTTAAAATGGTAATCTAGCGTATGTATTTTTCTATGTTTCCTTTTGAATCACCATGAAAATGATGGTAATGAAACTAAAATGTATAAATTCATGAGGATGAAGAGAACCAGAGAAAAAAAGACCTGGAAAGGGGGCATTACCAAATTTTTGTAAGATGGAAAGCAGATGAGTAAGTTGTAACTGACCTAGCAGGAAAGTCCTGAAATCCAAGTGTCTTTCAAAAAAAAAAAAAGTTTATTTGCATTATAGAACCCCAGAAAATCTCAAAAAGTAGAGTAGCTAGATATCTTGAAAGGTATAAGGCTGAAAGCAGACTGATCAAGAATCTGAACAAGGAGTTAGACCCTCATAAATTCTTCTATGCCCTGTGCTGCCAGGTAACTGTTACTTCATGATCGTAGCAAAAGGCAAGCAAGCATTTTGTTATATGGGGATGTAGAATGAGGGGTGCTTTAAGTTAGAAAGACTAGTCAAGCAGAGGATGAGATACCATTTTAAAAAAAGCTTTTATTTATTAATGAGAAACACAGAGAGAGAGAGAGAGAGAGAGAGGCAGAGACACAGGCAGAGGGAGAAGCAGGCTCCATGCAGGGAGCCCGACATGGGGCTCGATCCCGGGACTCCAGGATCACACCCTGGGCCGAAGGTGGTGCCAAACCGCTGGGCCACCAGGGCTGCCCTGAGATACCATTTTGAAAAGAAGGAAATTAAATAAATATTCTGAAGGGTGACCACATATTCCCTACTCTCTCTGTCCAACTACCATACAGACAAGAAATGGGGGAGGGGGGAGATGCTGGTTGGCCCAGAAGAAGAAACAGAAATGACTTTTGAGGATCCCAGTGAAACAACTGGGTACTATTAGATCAACATGCAGAGAGGATAACTCCATAATCCACAAACCCCAATGATGTGGCAAGTTTTTATTCTTTATTCCTAAATATCAACAGCTGAGGATAGGCCCTAACATTAAAGACAAAACTCAAAATGTAAAACTACACTCACAAGTTTATAATAATTATAAAATAAATTGTTACATCCTCCAACCAAGAATGCAATGCTGTGAAAAGGAAGGATCTGAGAACAAAGAAAGAAGTTATTAGAAATTAAAACCATGATTTCCCCTCAAAAATAGTTTCAAATTGATTTGAAAATAATATTGAGAAAATATCCCAGAAAACAGAGAAAATAGGGGAAGAAACTGTTGCAACATTTGAGGATGGACCAGAAAGTCCAGGAAATAACTAATAGAGGCTCCATAAAGAAAGACCAGAGAGGGTGCCTGGGTGGCTCAGCAGTTGAGCATCTGCCTTTGGCTCAGGTCATGATCCCGGGCTCTTGGGATCCAGTCCTGCATTAAGCTCCCCACAGGGAGCCTGCTTCTCCCTCTGCCTGTGTCTCTGCCTCTCTCTGTGTGTCTTTCATGAATAAATAAATAAAATATTTTTTAAAAAGACCAGAGATAATAGAAGAGAGGGAATGTGTGTGTGTGTGTCTGAATATCCATGTGTGAGCATATGTGAAATAATTATATACAAGTAGAAATCAAGGCTCACCATAGTGAAAATTCTGAACATTGATGATGTTGGGAAGGTGATAAGAATTTTCAGAAAGCATATGAAAACCGTTCATGTACAAAAAATATTGGAAATCAGAATGCCATCACAGTTCTCAACACAATACCAGACACTAGAAGAAAATGGAGCAAGGCCTTAAAATTGTAAAGAATTCCTAACATTTAATATCTAGATTCTTAGTCAAATATAAAAGCAAAACACAAAAGCAAAAGACAGGTTGAGATATGCAAGAACTCAAAAAATTAAGTTTACCCAGGAAGCTCATTTGTTCCAATAAAATAAGTAACGAAAATGTAAATAAGAGAAGGATGGTATTAGGAAATAGAAGTTTGTCTACTGGAGAGCAGACAAAAAGGATGATGATGAAGGGAAATCCAAGTTAAGAGCTTGCTGCAAAATCTGGAGAATAGTTAGTAGTGAGCTGGAGCCCAAGGATGGTGGCTTCCAGGACAGGGTCTCTAAGGGTAAAAAATAGATGATATGTACATATATGCAGTTGTATTTCTTTTGTTTTTAACCAAAATAACAAAAGTTGTATTGTTCTAGTGGATATTTAGAGATTTAAAAATATCCCTGAACAAATGGATTGTTGAGGCAATTCTAAACCCAAGGGAAAGGAAATTTATACAAAGAAAGGAAATAATTATGCTGTATTTCATGGCTCAGCTCTGAAAATATTTACATAGTCTAATAATATAAACACTAAACCTTGATTTAATTTAAAATGTGATAGAACTATCTTGAGAAGTTAAGGAAAAGAAAATGTGTGTGCTTATGTGTTGGTACGAGGACTAGGCCGCGGGGCACATTATAAGACAGCAGCCAAATCTTCATCATACACGGTTAACGGTCATTGGATAATGTCCAGAATTAAGACTAAAAATATATATTGCATAATTTAGAAAAATGGAAGCAGGTACCCAGATAAATATTTTGAATGTGTTGAAACTGTGAGCCTCAGGGAAGTAGGACTCAGTGGTGAGGAGTGGTGAAGGATTGCTATTTTGCTAAAAGTCTCATACTATTGTTTGACTTTTTAAAATAGCTCCATAAAACAACGAAGCAGGGGGACCGAATGAGGAGGAAACGCTGGTAGTTGTGACTCCAAGACCATGTTCTTGCCCTTGAATTGAGAGCTGAATTCAAAAGTGCTGATTATATTCTTATACTTTGTACACACATAAAGCTTACATATACCACATGTATGCAGAAACACGTGTTAAGGAAAACGAAAGACAGACTAGGGGAAAGACTTCAAAACAGGAGACCTCACCCTGTTAAATGTGTTAAATGTTGAAGTTTTGGGAAATGGGAAAATAGATTTCCCCAAGTCTCTAGAGACCACTGGCTACAGACTCTGCAGTAAGCTGCTTTCTCTTTGACTGGAAAATAAATAAATAAAATAGCTAAATGACAAGGGTCTATAGTACCCAAGTCTCTGGTTGACCCTCCCAGGTAAATCATGTTTGCTGGGTTTGAAGAGAAGGTGCCGTTGTCAGAAGCAAGGACCGTAGAAGCCACTGGTTGAGAGAACGCTGCATTTCACGGATTCTATTGCTACAGGCTCTTGCACAGAGCAGCCCCTGGTTGTACTTGCCTCTCACCCTGGAATTTGTTGATAAAAACAGTGGGAAACTCACATCAACATAGATCTAAACATTGTTGCCTACTCTTCCTAATGGATCTCAAGCTGGGCAAAATTATATTTACTTAATTGCTACCTTCCCTGTTTGTCCACAAGCTTGTATCTTATTCATTCTTGGATCCCCACTGCCATTTTCCTGGCACATTGTGGGACCTAATAAATAGTTATTGAACTAATGATTAAACTATGATTCCTACTGATTTCTGTTCTTTCCTTTCCTTTGCCTTTTTTTTTTTTTTTTTTTTTTTTTTTTTTGCTATTGATTAACCTGGGGTTTGAGTTTCTAAAAATTATATAGGTTATAGGCAGCCTTTATACTTACTTTATTGATCTGCTTCCTTCTAGGATAGATTGGTAAGAACATGAAATTCAGCAACAGACTCCAGTTCAATTCTTGGTTCTGTCCTTCCCTATCATTTTGAGCAACCTTGCATAGCTCTCTGAGCCTAAGTTCTATCACCGATGAAATGATAGTAAGACTTTCCTCATGTTATGAGGAGGGAATGAGTCAATATATGTGTATTTTGTAGATTATAGAGTATGTAAATGTCAGTTGTGTCTATGACCAGAGTCTTTCTGACAGATATTTCCATGTATTGCATCCACTTGATTCCCCTCTATACCAGTCCTTTTACCAAATTGAATTAATAAGTGAGAAATTTAAGTAAAATAGGAATCTTCCTGTGTGTATATTATGAATTATTAAAATAGAAATTGCCACAAATATTTATGTCTATCTCCTTAAGTTACAAAGCATCAATTATGTGATGCTTTCACGAAAGATACTATATTCTTCATCAATTTTCTGATAAATCTACACAGAGTTGATCAGTTCTATTATATAATCATTAAGATACAGGGAAACATTGAATCATCTTTTTTTTTTTTCTAAGTAGCCTGAGTTTTTGACAAGAACTTATAAAGATCAGTTAGGTTTTATTGAAGAATAAGGAAACTATTTTTATTTATCTTTTATTTTTTTAAAAGATATTATTTATTTATTCATGAGAGGCACAGAAAGAGGCAGAGACACAGGCAATGGGAGAAGCAGGCTCCCTGTGGGTAGCCTGATGCAGGACTCGATCCCAGGACCCCAGGATCATGACGAGCCAAAGGCAGACACTCAACCACTGAGCACAGGTGCCTCGCAAAGGAACTATTTTTAAAATTAGTTATTTCATTATTAGGTCTCTGTGTATGGACGCCTCTTAACGGATCAGTTAATGCCTTCGCAATGAAACAAAGGCTAGACCTCCTGTAATTATATATAAAAGAATGTGATGTGGTCTAACAGGCCAAGGTTTTGTAGAGACATGCCCTGAATTCAAATCCCAAGTCAATCACTTAATCTGCCTGAACCTCAGTTTCCTTCTGTGGAGAACAAACAAACAAGCACCGAGATGCTAGTAAGGTCAAAAGAAATTGCGCCCGAAGTCCGTGGTTGGCACTGGATGCTAGCAATCGTTGTTGCTCTGGAGTCAGACTTCAGGCCTTGGAAGCTCCGGCGCTCGGATACCATCTTCTGTCTATGCGGTGTTTACGTACTAAATTGGATTTGAGGCAGGTGTTTGCTACAAGCTGGTTTCCCCTAAGAAGACACGTGAGCTGCCCGAGTGGGTACAGGAGGCGTAGCATCCTGGGGAGGACAGCAAGGCTGGGCTGCATCTGTGGAGCTGTGTCACACACGATCAGAAAGCCACAGGTGCCAGGGCAGGGCTGAGTGCTGTACGTGTGGATGGAGAACGAAAACAAAGAGAGACAGCAAACCAAGAGTGTCTGCTTGCTACCCCTAAAGCACAACTGCCGTCAAAGGAGGGGAAGCCTGTCAGCTAGAACGAGCTTTGTCCTTTTGAAAACTCGAACGGCTTTGGATATGTTTGATATTAAAACCTGAGCAAAAATTGAACACCAATAAAAAATAAATTTATTATTAAAAAAATAAATAAAAAATAAATAAAACCTGAGCAAAGGGGCAACGCCCTGCTTTTCGGGTACCCACGACTTTCCAGGATGGAGAGGGTGCATGGAAGAAAAAGAAAAGAGAAAGACAGAGGCAGGGAGGTTTATGGCTAGCCTTTCAGGAAAGCCCCCAAAATTCTCCAGTAAAATCTACCAACCTGTTGCTGCCGCTATGTAAACTGGAGAATATAGTGCCTAAGTCAATGCAGTGAGGGGGAGGGGTGGTAGGTAGAGTATCAGATCATAAGGGAAACTAAAAATCTTCCAGGGATTCCCATAGACCTTGGGTGGGACTTCGGACATCCCCAGGCCAATCTAGGATGTGAAGCAATTTGATGAATTGTCTGCATGTATGTGTGTGTGTGTGGTTGGGACACTGAACTATTCAGAGGTTATACATGAAATGGTGTATTATTATCACCATTTTCCAGACAAAGCTAGAAGATGTTTAAAATGACTTGTCCAAGGTCACCCAGCTAAGTATGGGGTGGGGGAGAGGCCAATATTTGCAGCTATGTCCATATGTCCCCAGAAACAAAGCCTTTGGTTACCATGCCTTGTTTTCTCACCCAGACTATTTCCCAGAATATCCAGTGGGATCAGCTGGGCTGGCTAAATCAGAATTCACATCAGAGCTTTTGGTCAAAACAGATAAGCAGGCCCCAACTGTGTATACTCTGGTTTATTAAGTCTAGATGACACCAAGGAAATCTGTCCTTTTGAAAGTTTCCCCAGATGTTTCTAGTGGGTATTTAGATTTAGGAACCTAGGATAATCCAGTCTCTTTGTATAAATGTGGGAAGCTGAGGGCCTCAGTTGGGAAGAGTCTTATACACAAACACTGAGTTTTTGGCTTTATGCTCGAATCAAGGATAGAACCTATACTTCTAGTCTCAACAACCTGTGGGAAATACTCATGACCACAAACAAGTGTCTACACAACATGGAGCTTACAGGGATCAAATGAGAAAACCTGGTTTAATGAAGATCCTTTCTTAGTAAAAGAAACTCGCTGGAAAGCCTATGAATGCTTCCGTAATTTCCTAGGTGCCAACTCCCTAAGGTAAGAATGAGAATCCTTATTTTGTCAGAAATAATCCCTGAGATCAAGAGAGGAAAATGATTCCACTGAGACTGCAGAGCTAGTAAAATGCAAACCAGGATTCAAATGCAGTTCTATGACGTGAAAAAGAAAGACCACACCTCTGATCAACAAAACTCTCCTTTCCAAAGTGCGTATGCATTACATGGGCACTTACAAGGTTGTAAAAACAGGGTCATTTTGTGCGTAATGAAGAGAATTCCTCTGGCTCTCACCCACCCACTGTTATGCAATTGCAATCCCTCCAGAGCCCAGTCCAGGTACTCAAGGGGTGAACCAAGCAGATCGCCAGATCAGCCTTCTCTGCCTCAGTTCGAAACCAACTGAGCAAACTGAAAACCCCGGGGAGGCAGAGAGGGCTGCATGTAAGTGAAATGAGAAGCAGACTCATGGATAAGCAAGGAACTAAAGGTCACGGGGTGGAGGCCCAGCTAGAGAGATGCACAGTGAAACCCACGTGTGATAAGGTTTATGGTGAAATGTCCTTTTATCAAAAGTGGATCAGAGCAGACACCATATCCGTGTTAGTGTAGCAGTCATTTGCCCACTGTGGTCAAAATCTGGACCTGGAGATTCCTTGCAGCTATAATAAAATAATATAATATAAAAAAAATAAAATAAATAAAATAAAATAAAACAAAATAAAATAAATAACAACAGAATTTCCCTTCCCTGTCCCTCCTTCCCTTCCCTTTCCTTCAGAAGCATCAGCATGTCCTACAGCCAAGGAAGTGGAGTGGGGCTGGAGGTGCGGGGTCAAGGGGATCCGTGTACCTGGCTGCCCAGAGGTGCTGAGGAGTGTGCAGAGAGGAGTACACGAGGGCAGTGGTGTGCTCAGAGACCTGGGGAGAGAAGGAGGCAGATGACATATGCTGTGTGGTTAGGAGATTGCTTATATTAAGCAAATAAGTCCAACGATTGAGCAAACGAGTAAATATTTTGAGAATAATGAAAGCCAGTTTTCTCAACGTTGGAAACGTGATTTATAAAAATAAAAAGGGACACGTCTAGAAAAAGCCCTGAATTTTGGAATTGGAAGTTGTTCCAGTTATTTAGTGCTGTGTGACAAACCATCCCAAAACTGTTGCGTAAAACAATCACTTTTTCTGTTTGCATATATACTGTGGGTCAGGAGTCCAGGCAAACACCAGATGGCAACACACAGACTCTGCTCCGTGATGTCTGTGGACTCAGCTAAGATGACTTGATTGTTGGGGATGACCTGACCACAGGGGCTGGAATCATCTGGAATCCCCAGGGTAGGCAAAGCCTATGTGCTATCTCAGGACTCCTGTGGAAGTGTTCTGGTGAATAAAGGTGAAGTCTGTAAAGCGTTTTCTGACCCAGCCTCAGAAATCATGTAACATCATTTCTACCCTATTCATCTGGTGACACACGAGGCACAAGTTTACATTTAAGGGAACGGGACATAAACTTATCCATTGGGAGGAGTGGCAATAAATTTGTGGACATTTAAAAATGGAGAGATTGTCATGAACATTCGTATATGTAAATATACATATATAAGCATATATGTGTGTACGTGTATACATACATGTGCAAATACATACATCCATGTATGTTTTTCCTCTGTCCCTTGAGAGTTTCTAGAACAATGAATAGTTGCTCTAGAACAATGAATAGTTGCTCTAGAACAATAGCAGTGGGAACACTGAACACCCAGACAGTCTTGACTTTCTAAATATCTTCCTCCACCAAAAGGAATAGAGTCCTTGGAGAAATAGCTGATTCCAGGTCCAAAAAATAGGAATTATGAGATGAGCATGGGCTATGTTGTTTTGTCGTAAAATAAGGAAAACTTCAAAAGAAAATGAAATATGTCAAAAAGACGCAAGCCCATGAGGAGGTGCTCCCCAATAACCAGATATGGACAATTTAAACATCAAAATAAGATAGTGGTAGTCATATGGAAAAACCCATTAAATTAATTATACTCCATGAGTCCACACTGATATAAACTAAAAAGCAAACAAGCATATAAATCAGTGGGGTGAAAGGATATTTCTTCCTTGTAGCAATATGCCAACTAATAAATGTAGAAGGAATGAGGGAAATAGAAGTCACCACATGGCAATGATCATAGTCGGGATTGATTTAGGCAGATGTTATCAATGGATGTTACGGCGGTGGGTAGGATTCTGGGAAAAACCAGATGTCAGCATAATCTCTGAATCTTTGTCCCCAAAATATTCGTCAGCTACAAAGGAAAAGTGGTGACTTCAGTGTGGGGAAATCTGGCAGTTAGCATCAAGACCGGGCGATCGAGGTTGACATGACCAGCGGTTAGACTAATCAGCATCGTGTCTCCCGACGTGGGTCATTGAGAGTAAGAGAGGGTAATGCCTATGGCGTTCCTGTCGAGATGGCGTGGACTGCCTCAGTCTTCAGGGAACATTAGGCCGACTCTAGTTGAAGGTTGTCCTACAAAATGAAGGGACTGTACTCCTAAATACTATAAGGAAAACGAAGGACCGACAAAGGCCAGGCAACTGTTCCAGACTGAAGGAGAGTAAGGAGATCTATGAGCTGAACAACATATTCCTGAATCCTGAACTTGTTCCTCATCCAGGTAATCAAACTGAACACTGGTGAGACCACTAGAGAAATGTGCACGGGGCACGTAGATTGGGGGTAGTGCTCTATCAATGTTGATTTTCTGATTGGGAGGTTTGCTTGATGCACATGTGAGAGTGTCTGCCTGTTGGAAATATACCCTGGAGAATCAAGGCGTCATGCAGGCATCCTATCTGCTGAGGCTTCCGAATGGTTCAGAAAAAAAAAAGAGTAATGACAATGCATGAGGGGAACAAGAGAGGAGTGAAGAGAGAGAGTAAATGAGGGGAATCCACATGTTATGAGTTGAATTAGGTTCTCCCTCTCCAGATTCATATGTTGAAATCATAAATCCCAGTAACTCAAGGTGAAACCATACTTGGTCTTTCCAGAAGTAATCAAGGTAAAGTGAGGTCATTAGTGTGGACCCAATCCAATAAAACTGGCATCCTCACAAGAAGAGATGTTGCCACAGAGACACACATAGAGAGAAGGCAACGTGAAGAGGCACAGGGAAAAGACTGCCATCTAGAAGTCAGACGGAGGCCTGGGGCACATCCCTCACTCAGAGCCCTCCCAAGGAATCAACCCTGCATTCACCTTGGCCTCTGATTTCAGATTTTATTTCCATCTTCCCAGGACTGTGAAACAATACATTTCTGTTGTTTAAGACGCCCAGGCTGTGGCGCTTTGTTACACCATCCCTAGCGAATTTCCTACTCCATTGAAAAGGATGCAGAAGTTCTTCATATTACTTTTGCAAGAATTCTGTACATTTGAAATAATTGCAAAAAGAATTCTTTTTTAAAAAATATTTTATTTATTTATTCATTCATGATAGACATAGAGAGAGAGAGAGGAGGCAGAGACCCAGGCAGAGGAAGAAGCAGGCTCCATCCCGGGAGCCCGATGTGGGACTCGATCCCGGGACTCCAGGATCACACCCTGGGCCAAAGGCAGGCGCTGAACCGCTGAGCCACCCAGGGATCCCCTGCAAAAAGAATTCTTATTATCAGAGAGAGAGGTCATGTACATGTGAGCAGAGGAGGGGCAGAGGGAGAAGGAGAGAGAGAGTCCTAAGCAGGCTGTATGCCCAGCACGGAGCTCGATGCGAGCCTCGATCTCATGACCCCTGAGATCATGAACAAATCAAGGTTGGATATTTAACCAACTGAGCCACCCCAGCACCCTGCAAAATAAGTTATTTTAAAGTAGCGATCAATTATCATTTCACATGTGATCATCTAGTAACATTTTCACCCATGTTGTCTCCTATAATCTTGACCACACTCCAGAGAGGTAGGTGAGGTGTGCATTAATTGATTCGTTTCACCATCCAGCAGTCTCTGTTTCAGTAGGTTGCAAAGGGGTCTTTGGAGTGAACCACTAATGAGAAAATTGGAGCTGAAGGAAGTGTAGTCCAAGCCTCCAGCGTAGGCAGTGAGCGAAGTCAAGGGCTCATACCTTATCGCTGTGTTCACGTTAACTAAATGTTAGCAGAAGGAGAAAAGCAGGAGTGAAGCTCCTTTATAGATTTACAGGTTGCCCTTCACCTTGTTTCCTTAAAGAAGACCTGAGGAAGAAGAGAAGAGATGAGGAGAGGCAGAGAGAGGTGGAATGCAGGTGGAGGATGGAGGAGAGAGGAGGAGTGAGGACCTCTGGCTGCTTTGGGTCCCCACCCGACAGCTGATGGGCAGGCAGATGGGAGGCAGAAGGAAGCCTCCTGGCCTTCCAGGCTGAGATGGTCCCATCCTCCTCCTCTCTCCTTAAGCTTGGTCATAAAATTTCCACAGTGTCGCTCACCAAGTGGTATTGTTGTTTATAGCTACTTGTCTCTTCTCTGCTAAAGCCTGAGGCCTTCCAGGTGCTTCTGCTTAGTTATGGAATCTGGAGTAAAGACCGCACCACGATCCTGGAAAAACACAATTATATGAAGTCATTTCTGTGCCCAAAACCTGTGAGTGGGTCTGTCCCAATCAGAGTCACACCCAAAGTCATTCCCGCATGGCCGTCGGGGATCTATCCGCCTGTCGCCTCCCATACCCCATCGCCTCACTCTAGGCTCCAAGGGGTACACCAGCATCAGGGCCGTGTACGTGTGGACCTCTGCCTCACACCTGCTCTCTTCAGATGTCCAGAAGGCTCGTTCCCTCACCTCTTCTGGTTTTTACTAAAAAACCAACCTTCATAGCCAAGCCTTTCTGAAATTTAAATCCTATCCCCAAACATCCCACTCCCCTTGCCCTACTTGCTTGTTGCCTTTTGAGTTCCTCACTATGTAATGTACTGTGGTTTTTGCCTCTTTGCATTGCTTGTAAAAAACAAATCGTTCTTCTCACTGGGATATCTGCTCCACAAGACCAGAGATTTTTGTTTTATTTGCTGCCGTATCCTTCGCACACAGAGTGGTAGGTGTCTCAGCACATATTTACTGAATGAATAATTGGAGTTCCTGTGTCTCAGTAACATTATCAGACGTGGTATAATAAAAATCAAATGCTGGTGAGTATGTGAAGAAAATGATCACTCTGCGTGGCTGGTGAAAATCTGAAATGACACAGCCACTCTGGAGAACAGTTTGGCAGTTTCTCATTAAACTACACATGCAATTACCATGTGACCCAGCAGTTGTAGCTTGGGGCATTTATCCCTGAGAATGAAAACTTATGTTCTCTTAAAAAACCGTGCACGAATATTCATAACAGCTTTATTTGTAATCACCCCAAACTCAAAACAATCCAGATGTCCTTTCATGGGGAACGGTTAAACAAACTATGGTACATCCATACCATGGAATATTACTCAGCAATAGAAAAAAAATCAACTGTGATACTTGGAGGACTCTCCAAGTGGGAAAAAAAAAAAAAAAAACAATCCCAAAAGGCTGTATGCTGTATGATTCCATTTATATAATATTCTATAATGCCCAAGCTAAAGAGATGGAGAACTGATTGCTGATTTCTAGGGCCTCGGGTTGGAGATCGTGGTGGAGGAAGGGAGGTGGATGTGTTTACTGAGGGACAATATGAGGGACTCTGGTGAGACCCTTGTGAGGACCTTGTTGTTTCTTGATCATGGTGGTGGACACACAAACCAATATATGTACTAACATTACAGAGAATCACACACACACAAATGAGAACGTATATAATTTTGGAAATCTAAACTAGATCTAGATGGACTGTAATAGGTTCCTGACTGTGATATTGCAAGATGCTCTCATCGAGATTAGGTCAATAGCACATGAGATCTGTCTGCACTATTTCTTACAAGTGCATGTGAGTCTACAGTTGTCTCCAGATAAAAACTTGAATTGAAATGGTGTATTATTTATTTTTTTAAAGATTTTTTATTTATTCATGAGAGACACAGAGAGAGAGAGAGGTAGAGACACAGGCAGAGGGAGAAGCAGGCTCCATGCAGGAAGCCCGATGCGGGACTCGATTCCAGGAGCCCAGGATCATGACCTGAGCCAAAGGCAGACACTCAACCACTGAGTCACCCAGGCGTCCCAGAATTGGTTTTTAATTCTGGAAACGTGCATTGAAGTCTCTTTACGTGCATCACCTTTTCAGGGTAGTTGTAATAATCCATTGGGCACATAGACGTATACTCTTGTGTGTGTATAAAGCACTCGAAATGCTGTTTAGCCTACCATAAACACTCAGCACATTTTAGCTATTATTACTCCAATCCTACAGGGCAGATGTGTATTCGGATCATCTCTGATCCCAGTATATGTGCTGTTTCTGATGCATTTTACAAACACCAGGTACTATGAGCTGAATAAATGACTTTGCTAACCTTCTGCACCAACCTTCAAAGAACATGGCTCAGTAAGAAGCGTTCTCTCTGTGGAGTCCAGAGTAATCAAGGACTCTAAACAGGAGGACAGTAGGACTATCTAAGACGTCACCTCCTAGCTGTCCCACTAATTTACTGTAAAGCTTTGAAAAGCCCATCTTCTCCCCTAAGTCTTGGTTCCTCCATTTGTCAGAGGAGGAATTACAATGGCATTACCTCCGTGGGCCCTTTCCAAGTCTTAAATATGCACGGCTCTATGTTTTACAAGCACAGAGAATTATCTTTCCTGAAACATGAGTGCTGGACCAGAAGTCCATAGGTGATTATATATTGTCTCCAAAATTCTGGCCTCTAGTTCCATTTGAGTCAAGTTGACTCTTCCGTTTCTGGCCCCCAGTAAAGCACAGTTATTAGCAGCTGGTTTCTACCGTTACAGTCCTTTCAAGTATGTTGCAGTCAGAATATCTGTAGACGATAGCAAGCCAAGATTTTGGAAACCTTTAGGGGATAAGAAATTGTAGAAATTTAAGCTATAATTATAGTATTAATCACTACCATTGCATCACTGTCCTCCAAAGCCAAGGGGAGTTACACTTGTTAAATTCAAAAACAATAGAGGCATGTTGTGATTTATGAAAGTCCAAAAAAATAAAAGGCCTCCGAAAAATACCAGCTTGTTTATTTTATCTAATATTTGTAACACAACCTAATGTATTCGTGTCGTGTTTCTAAGAGGACTCCTGGGTAATTTTCCATGCCAGAGGTTAGCCAGCAGCTGACAGATGTCCTTACTCATAAAGGCCAGGTTCTACAGCGCTATGAGCATCACATGGATCATGCTTGCCTGTCCTCTTGCTCTGTATCAGCGCATCTGGAATGTCCAGCCACTTCAGAGTTGAAATCGCTTATATTTTTGTACTACCTTGGGATCACTTGCATATTAAATCATTGAGCATTTATTGAACACCTTGTACAAGCTTATCCCTCTCGGAGACACCATGAAATGATCACAGTGAAATATGCAAGATTCTCTGTTACTAGTAAATATGATATTTTTGAGGAACCTCCAAAGGCCTGGGAAGCAAGTAGGGCAAGAGTAATTGAAGAAGACGGCAAAATATTTTCAAAGTACTGAAAAAAAAAAATGGTTGGACTGTACTGCCAACAAAACTATCTTTTAAGAATAAGGCTGAAATAAAGACATGTTTGTATACATAAACAATGAATAGATTATGAATAGATTCTCATGAAATAAATTTATAGAGGATGTACTCGTGGAAAAAGAAATAATCCCAGTAATGAGATCTATGATGCAAAGAAACAGCAAACATTTGGGCAAATCCAAACAAACACCATCTGAAAAACAATAATAGTGTTTAATTTGAGGTTAAAAAATAAAAGCCGCTCAAGCTGCAACTTACATACTAGAGGACAATAACACATGCGCTGGAGAAGAGTGAGAAGAATAAAGTCCTTGTATTGTTCAGCATGGGAATAAAAATATCTGTTAACTGAGGACATTGTTAATTCTGTCTGTAATTTTTAGCATAACCACTAAAAACACTAAAAAGGGGAGATTAAATTAGAGCACATATGTTTAAATCCCCCCAAAACAAAGCAAACAAGCAAACAACGAAGTCTACCAGAACGGGAGAGTGAAGTTCTCAGGCCAGAGCAAAGGTGGGTCAGGCAAAAAGCGAGTCAGGTTATCCAGCAAATCCCGGAGAGAGGAATGTATCCGCTGGAGAGCCGTTCAAGGGAGATCACACGTTGGGCCGTCAGACCCCCCTTGAAAGGATTCAGTACAAGGAGGCCCCCAAGCTCTCTTTGCTGAAGACTCATTCTTGAGAATATACAGTCAGTGTCAATCTTCCAGTGAAAATTTAGCTAGCCTTAGAGATTGGCCTGCATCCGTAGTTCTCAAAGGTAGGACTCCAGATTCCATTTCCAAATACATTGACTCAGTAAGGGCATTTTTTTTTTTTTAAAGATTGATCTATTTGAGAGACAGAGACAGAGAGAGACAGGGTGGAGGGGCAGAGGAGAGAGTCTTAAGCAGATTCCATGCTTAGCACGGAGCCTAACACGTGGCTTTATCCCAGGATTCCGAGGTCATGACCTGGGCTGAAACCAAGTGTTGGATGCTTCACCGACTGTGCCGCCCCGGCACCCCCGAAGGGCATATCCCAAAGGTAGGGAAGTGGCTGGCCTGAAGACCCCTGGTTTGAGAGGTGCTAATCCTGCATGAGAATATCATAGTGCCCTTGGCCTTCTATCTTTAAACACAGAGAAATACCAAGGCAGTTTATATCTCGATCTCTGGGAGAGTTTGAGGAGAGTTTGAGTTAAAATAATTCATTTAAATAAGATATTCTGCTTCACATTGCAAAATACAGGTTCCTAGGCTAAAACAAAACAAAACAAAAAACAACCTTGGTACATTTGTAATGTAATGTCCCTAAACCAATACCTCATGGGAGGCAGCCCATCTGATCTGTCCTGCTGACACCCCAGCCCACCGTTCCTGCCACTTTTCTCATTTTGGTAAAGCTGGTGAAGAAATCTTTCCAGTAAATTGAGGCCTTCTTGTTGAAGCCCCCAAAATGCCTGTCTCGACATCTATAGGACAATCAAACCTCGGACATTCACCAAACTAAATTCTTCCCCAGGCGGGAGCACACTTGAGAATTTATGACTTTGATAGAGACAGAAAAGTCTAACCCTTACACTCATTCCTACAAATCACAGCATTTGCTTTTTTTTTTTTCTTTCTGGAGAAATAGATTTTAGTAAGTTTCTTATATATATATTCATTGAATCAATTGCATATTCAGTTACCTTCTATTCTCTTCCCCTTCATCACCCATATGCATTCCAGTATTCACATATCAACTTCCTCATATTTTATTACATCAGTTATTAACTCATTTATGACTCTCGATTACTTGATCATTTGTGTATTCATTTAAAATATACACGCACACATACACATGATCTTCATGCAAGCTTCTCCTTTGCTAGAGCCACACGCAGAGATTGGCAATACATCCATGATTCCTTCTCAAAGTTTCAGTCACTTTGGCTTTCCCTTTCCCAGCCCCCCACCTGTGAATGCACTACACATGCGACTCAGATCCTAAGTACATACCTAGAAACCAAATTTACAGCAGCTTCTAGATGCCAGTCAGGCCAGGCTTGGAGGAAAATTCTGTTTCCTTGAGTCAAACGTCAATCAGCCCAGAAATTTTGACCTAGCTTTTCAGGCTCTCTAAAGGGAAATCTCAGAATTTTTCTTCTATGCAAGCTAAAACCCCACTTCTTTCTTCCCGGGGGTGGGGGAGGTGGGGGGGGGTCCTCCCTTATTATACAGATAAAACACTTCTGACACTTCTAGTCACCAAGTATGTGGAGGCTTTTCCCCACACCAAGCAATTGTCTGTGACACCAATTCAATTCTGACCCTTCACACCTGGAGATGGTATCAGATGCTACAGGTTAGGGGCACAGTCCCGCAAGACTGCCCCCCCTCCACACACACCTTTATACTCCTCAGGTGCCAGTGGTGAGCCTAGGTTATTTCCACCTGTGCCTCTGACCAACTGGCCATAGATCAGAAGTTGCAGCGAACCCCTCCTTGGGTTTGAATAATTTGCTCGAGTGACTCGTAGAACTCAGGGAAACTTTTATGTTTTTTTTTTTTTAAAGATTTTATTTATTTATTGGAGAGAATGGGAGAGAGAGACTGAGCACTGACCCACAAGCAGTGGGGGAAGCAGAGGGAGAAGCAGGCTCCCCGCTGAGCAGGAGTCCCATGAGGGACTCGATCCCAGGACCCTGGGATCACGACCTGAGCAGGAGGCAGACGCTTCACCGACTGGGCCACCCAGGCGCCTCTCAGGTAAACTCTTACTTATTTGTTTAATAAACTTGTTTCCAAGCTTATTAAAGACGAGGATAAAGGATAGAGATGAATAGCCAGATGGAGAACTGTAGGTGAGGTCTGAGAGGGTCCTGAACGCAGGTGCCCCTGCCCCAGTGACATTGGGGCATGTCACCCTCCCAGTGTAGATAGATGCGTTCGCCAATCTGGAAACTCTTGGAACGTGCCTTTTTTTTTTTTTTTTTTTTAATAGAGGCTTCATGACATAAGCGTGTTGATTAAATCATTGGTCGTGGTGGGAGATTGATTCAAACTCCAGGCTCTCTCTGCTCCGGCGTCAGGGGCTGCAAGCTCCAACCCGCATCACCGGGCTCTCCTGCAGCCAGCTCCCAGCCGCAGGCCACCTGAGGCCTTTCCCAGAGCCACCTCCTTGACATGAAATAAAGCATACTTGGGCATGAGGGCTTACAAGGATTTTAACGGTTCTTTTTTAAAAATTGTATTTATTTGTTCATGAGAGACACAGAGAGAGAGAGAGAGAGGCAGAGACACAGGCAGAGGGAGGAGCTGGCCCCATGCAGGGAGCCTGATGTGGGCCTCAATCCTGGGACCCCAGGGTCACACCCTGGGCTCAAGGCTGCGCTCACCAGCTGAGCCCCCCGGGACGCCTGGAAACTGCATTTTCAGTGACGCAGCAGGACCAGGAAAGGGAAGTTCCTTGTGATCTTACAGTACAGGGGACTGGGAAAGGGGAAATAGTCCATAAACCAGTGGTAGACAGATCGGTGGGAAGGATTGGAGTCCGGGAAGTCAGGCGGAGACCAGATCATGCCACGTGTGATCGTGTTAAGAAGCGTGGCCTTCCTTCTCGGGAAGGCATGGCAAGTGAATGATTTACACGTGGGAGGAAACCGGCCGCGGGGATTTTGTTTTAATTTTGGGAAGATCACTTATGGCCAAAGCAGGTCGAGATGCAAGCGATGGTGCAGGAACGAGGCTTCCTTGTTCGCTGGGGAATGTCGTCAGAGAATCAAAAACGGCTTAATCTGACCTTCTGAGCCAGGCTTGTCCCTAAGAACCATCTTTCACTCATGGGTATAGGACCAGATTCTTTTTTTCCCTTTCGTCATCTCTTGTGTATTTTAGTCCACATATCCTATCAGTTTCAGCCTCTAAATGCTTTGAAAGTGCATCACCTTCTTCTCTTCATTTCTATTGTCGCTCCCCTGGTTCAGACACTTGTCATCTCTGACCCGAACTATTGTTACCACTCCTTCACTATTTTTGTCACTGAGGAAGTGACAAAAATAGTGAAGGATCCTTCCCACCAATCTGTCCACCACTGGTTAGCAGAGTGAACATTGTAAGTGGCTTTTTTTCCTGATTAAATTTTTCCAATAGGGGCACCTAGGTGGCTCAGTGGTTGAGCATCTGCCTTCGGCCCAGGAAGTGATCCCCGGGGTCCCGGGATCGAGTCCTGCATCGGGCTTCCCTCAGGGAGCCTGCTTCAGTCTCTGCCTATGTCTCTGCCTCTATGTGTCAATCATGAATAACTAAATAAAATCTTTCAAAAAAACAAATTTTTCTAGTAGCTCCCCATTCACTAGAAGATCAAGTCTAAATTCCTATAATGTACCCAATTTCATGGTGGCTTCTCCAGGACAATTTTTCTGTTGATTATTGCATTTTTGAAAACCAGATCAAATCCCCCAAATAAGAATCCCCTCCTTTTTAAAAAAAATATTTATTTATTTATGATAGAGAGAGAGAGAGAGGGGCAGAGACACAGGCAGAGGGAGAAGCAGGCTCCATGCTGAGAGCCCGCCGTGGGACTCGATCCCGGGGCTTCAGGATCGCGCCCTGGGCCAAAGGCAGGCGCTAAACTGCTGAGCCACCCAGGAATCCCCAAGAATCCCCTCCTTATAGTCTTCTGTAAGAAATAGGCATTCACTCCACAATGCCATCTTCATATAAGGCACACACATCCTCGTTACACTTATTTCATTGTGCTGATATTTATTTGAGTGTATATCTGTTTTTATTCACTGTCTTCCTTGGGGGCAGAAACTTATTTATTTACAAGAGCCTGTAGCCTGGTGTACTGTGTGCTTAAATGGATGGCTCCTTTTCCCTCATTTTTTTTTTAATGGACAAACAAATGAACAGTAATTTTTTAAAACATAAAAAGAATGGATTAAAATTTTTAAAATGGGTCAAGTTCAACTAAGGTAGAAAAAGAAAAAGCAAGTGTTTCTGGTATTCTGGAGCAGAGGAATTTTTTTTCAGCTTCTTGGAAAGGTACAGGAGACCTTTTGCTCACTGTTACTCCTCCATTATGATTCCCTCTATTAAAAGTATAAATATGCTATGATGGTTTTAATATTGATCAACTCCAAGCATGCATCTATCGATACCTAGGGAGAGAGTGACTCACAGTGTTTCCAATGATGTGGTTAGAAAGTGCTTTGGATAGTCACCGGGGTCAGGCCTGGGAGAGCCAAGAAATCCAAGTGTTTCCCCTCTATCCCCCACTAGCTTTCTGAGTCTAATGGGAGCTACTTGGGCTCATCCCAGGTAACTGCAGGTTCTCAAAAGCCAGATTAGGTGGGAAATCCTTCACAGACTGAGACTAATGATCTGATAGATTCTATGACCAGTGAATTGGAGACTCCTTCAGGTCCAGTGGAGAACGTGAAAGCCAGATAGGAAATGAGGAAACACAGCTGGAAGTACTAAGAGAACGTGAGACCGAGGGGTTGAAATGGCTGTGGGGAGAGGCAGTTGTCTAGGAGAATAACATAATTGAGAGAATTGGGAGAGAAAAGCAACTTGGGGATGGAATTTTCAAATTGTGTGAGTACATGTTCTCTCTTTTGATGCCCTATGGCATTTTGGAGGTAATATTGACTCCCGCAGGTAACTGGTCGGTGAGGATGGGCAAAGGAAGTAGTCAGAAAAGAACATTTATTCACCGTGTGCTCTGTGTGAGGTGTCCCACTCACTGCTGGAGATAGATCTGCAGAAGGACTTGATTTTGCCCTAAATGAACTTTCTGACACCGTATGAGGTAGCTATGGCGAATTCCCCATGTATAAGTAGAAAAACTGAACTTCAGAGAGGTTCAATATCCTTCATTTAGGAAGAGAGGCATTCATATAGACAAGAGAGAACTAGATTTTCCAAGAGTCCGATGATAGGAGCAGACCAGAAATGAGGGGCTTGCTCATCTCTGGAGAGACAGGTTACATTTTTCCTCTCTGAGTGACGTTACTAGTCCTGATGGGGAAGGATGCTGAGAGTGGCATTCCTTCATTCTACAAAGAGGTAATACTTTATAAACCTCTCTATCTTTAAGGTGGTTCTAAGAATTTAGACTGTTCCTTTCTTAACGTGGCATGATCTTCAAAAGGAAGGGTTTTTTTTTTCTTTTTTTTTTTTTAATTCTCTATTCTGTTATTGAGATGACACTGGTCTATGATCATCACATTACTAAATGCTATTGGAACTTGACAGGAGTGTAGTTGGTGTGACAGAAATTAATAGGAACAAAAATACAGAATATTTTAGACGTGAAAGATGACGTTTGTGCTGAGTTGTATGACGTAATATCTCAAAATGACTATGCTCATGCAGTTTTGAAATCTTCCTATCACTGTGCACTGCATAGCTGTAATGGGTACCAAATCTAAAGTACTAGGTTTTTCTGAATTAGCAGTCAGGAAGGTCAATGTCACTATAGAATATAACAGAATAACAGAACCTTGTAACTCATTTATTGCTGTTTGATTTATCATTAGTCACCATCTCTCCAATTGAGACCCTAATTTTAATTAGTTTTACCAATGGACCTTCTCCTTAAGTGAGGATAGAAATGAGGCAAGCACACACATCACTACTTGTAAAATTATGTAAAAAAAAAAAATTATCATGGATAATGGATAATTATCCATGCAGTCATGGATATATGAGCCTCATCATTAGCTAAGAACTATATGTGCATCCATCCAGTTCACAGATTGGAAATTGAAGCCTGCAGATATGAACTATTTTCCATGAAACACTTAGCAAATAACCACAGGATTCAGAATTTGAAGTGAGTGTGAGTGCAATAATTTTTCAGTGGCACTTAGCCCATTTTCTTAGCTATAGCATTTTACTTTTTTTTTTTTTTTTAGCATGTTTTCATCCTCTGGGAATATTACAGGAACCAACACTACATTTAGGTTATCAAGAAACAAATAAGAAATGATAATTAATTATAGAAATTTTAACAGGTAATCTAAGCCGTATGTAAAAATCTAAGCATCTGCCAGAGTATTTGACTAAGGCATTTACACTTCTGCATACTCTGGATGGACAAGGTTCAGTGAGAATTTTACAGCAGTGGCCCACCATGTGAATAGAGTAGGTGTGTATCTGGCACTTGAAGAAGTAGGGATTTTGACAATCAGCCTCAGATAAGCTTTATTCTGAGAGAGAGAACCAACGTGAGACTGCGAGACCGGGCTTCATCCATCAGCTCTAGAGCTTTTTGGACTTTATGCTTAGGTGTCCATCACAGACACTTTGGAGATATCCTTGTATCCTTGTTTGGTGGCTTCCTGCCAGGACTGACCACCAGTATGGTTTGGAGATATTTCTCCAAATACAAATGCTTAAGTCCCATCCATGAAGATTCTAGTTCACTAGATCTGGATACGCTTAAGTGTACGTCCTTAGAAACTCTCACCAAATAAACTTTTTGAACAGATCTGACTGAGAATCAATGTAGAAACACCCCACCCTCTTCCACTTTGAAAGTAGCAAAGTGAAAGGCAAATAGTGAAAGGGAGACTGGCAAAGAAGATTTCCAAAATTCAGAATTTACTTAGTCTGTTGCTCAAGGAGCTCCAGAATGTGAACTATAATTATCACATGACCCTTGATGTTCTGGTTGTTCACAGCATTTAAAGATATAGAGAACACACAGAATCCTATGTGTTCCCAAAAAGTGTAAATGAGATTGTTGCATGTGTCTACTGATAATATAGAGCCCCCTCCATACTTTGTCCTAAGGATCAACCCTGGCAAGCTAAGGGTAGCACTGGGGCTCTGAAGGGGGCTCAGGGGCAGGTGCAAGCTGGGAGCAGGTAATAAGCCAAAGGGGAGCAGAAGCCTGAGAACTGAATGACATGGCCTCCAGAAGAGAGTGACCATCCAGAGCATGAGGTTCCATGGGACAAGCAGAGGCATCCTGCCACACTAGCTGCGGGAGGTGGGTCCTCATGGTCAGAAACAAGGAAGCAAGTATGATTAAGAGGCAGCATTAAGAAAAATTTGCTAGTTTGGAGGAACAAAGGAGAATATCTTTCTTAGTCCTTGCCAGCCCTGAAAGTTGCTATGAGGTAATCAAGCCTATGTGAGCAGCACTGAGAACCAGAGATAAATAAGAAAAAAACAAAATAAAACAAAAACAAACAAACAAAAAAAAACTAAAAAAAATCTACTTTCAAGGAATCACATTCTACTTTGATAAGTATGTGCAAGGAACAGAGTTAGGAGTTAATTCACAGGAGGTTTCTGGTGAAGTTATTCAAGGTAGGCCATGCCTGAAATATCATGGTGGAGGATATTTTGTGGTTTACCACACAGACATGGCTAGCAGAGTGAGGGCATTCTTGGCAGGGGAAAAGCATGTGCAGGCACCAGAGCAGTGGAACAGGATGACATGTTAGGAGAGCTGCAAGCCAGTGCTTGTGCTTGAAGTTGAAACGCAAACATAACTGTTGAAAGATGGAGAAGCAGCTAGGTGAGGGCTCATGAGACAGTGCAAATGCCATGAAGCCATTCCCTCTGCGTCCTGGACACCACTGGCTGGCAAGAATGTAGTGTATGTTGTGTTCCTCCAAGAAGTAGAGCTACCTTGGGGAATAGTGAGCTCTGCATGGTTGTCAGCATTCAGAGTATTTGCGTACGGACATAGAATTTAGACTATGTGGTGTAAAAGATCTCTTTCCATGTGTGAGGTATCCTCCAGTATCCACTTAGACATCAACCTTTAAGAATGGGCATCGCTCTTGTGGGTAAGATGTTAATGAAAAAGGAGAAATAGCAATAAATAAAAGAAATAGGGACAGTGGAAGATACTGCAGTGGATGGTAAGAGTAGTAGGGGAGGCGAACATAATCCAAAGCATGTTATCCTTCCTGGATATTCAAAAATATACCAACTGTTCTCTTCTCCATTCTTGTTCCCTTCTGATCCAACATCAGACCGATATCTAATATGTCTCCATAATGGTCTGAGTGGTTTTAATAAAGAGACAACCAGGTGATGCCATCTCTCTACCCTCCATCTTCTAATAGCTTCCCATTATTCTTACAAACTATTTTCCATGGGCTACAACTACTTTTATGGTCTACCTGTGTCAGTCCACCAGTCTCATTTGATACCAGAGTCCTTTATGTTACAATATCTCAGCGCAGGTACTGTTGATATCTTGGGCTGGATAATTCTTTGGGGGCATCCTAGGATATTCAGTAGCATCCCTGGTCTCTAGTCACTAGAAAGAACTTTCTTACCAGTTAATGCAACCGGAAATTTCTCCAGATTGCCGAATGTCCCCTGGAGCTCTCTTCTCTGGGTGCCATGTTTATTCAAATGAGCCATGATTCCTTTCCTCATGAAACTTCAGAATCTCCACCTCGTTTCTCTGAAATAATCTCTATCTTCCCACCTCCAAATCATTAATGTCTAATCATTGCTTGTATCATTTTCTTCATGGAGCCTACAGTGCTCCACTGATCACATTGCAGCAATAACAGCATTTCTTTGAGGGCTTCATTTGTAGCTTTATGTTCATCACTGGGATGTTTGGAATAATGTCTTACTCTTCCTCCAGCCAGTGTACTTCATAAGAACAGGGACCTTGTTTGTTTTTACTTCCTATTTTGTCCTCAGTACCTGGCATAAACGCTGGCACGTCATAGAAACTCAGCAAACACTTAGTGCATAAATGAAAACTGAACAAAAAAAAATCACAATTATCAGAAAAGTGGAATTAGATTTATAGCCTAACATTATTTGCTAAGGGTTGCTTTTGAATTAAGCAGTATGGGACCGGGGGCCACAATGAAGAATACTATACAGCCTTTGCCCAAAGAGGTGTAGCCTTGGGGAAGAAATCAATTTGAAGGTAGAAAGTAGTGATAGAACATTCTTTCTAAGTGATCAAGTGGCCTCTGAAAAGCTTGAAGCCGGGAATATACAGAAGAAAAATTTCCAAGGTCTGTTTATGACCATGAGAAAAGGTTTCACAAGGAAGGTTATTTATTTATTTATTTATTTATTTATTTATTTATTTATTTAGAGAGGGAGGTGGGAGGGGCAGAGGGAGAGAGACAATCTCAAGGAGACTCCCCACTGAGTGCAGGGCCTGACATGGGACTCGATCTCACAACCCTGAAGATCATGACCTGAGCCCAAATCTAGATTCAGACACTTAACTAACTGGGCCACCGAGGTGTCCCCCAAAGAAGGTAACTCTTGAGTCCAAACTGAAGGGTTCAATAGAAATATCCAGATGGACAAGGCTGATGGAATAGAGAGGCATTATTGCTGGTGTGATCGGTGAACAGTCGACCCTAACAATGCTGCAGGTGCACAGCAATCCAGCCAGCCGAGGATCTCCGCATAATTCTGGGAAATGAGTTGGAAGACGTCAGCAGAGATGGAGCATGAGAACCTCATGTGCCAGCCTTAGAAATTTGGCCTTTGTCCTGAAGACAATAGGTGGTTGCAGAAGGGCGGCAAGCAGTGGTGTGAGTCCGATCTATGATTTCAGAATGATGATCTGAATGTTCGGCCAGCAGGTGAAGAAGGACACAACTTCATAACTCGGGGTGTCGTCGAAAAAAAATCTTTAAAAAATTTAATTAACAGTAACAACAGCAGCAACAAACTTTGAGTGGCTGTGGACCTGGCACATAGGAATTTCTCAGCAAGGAAAACCAGAAGGCAAACCCAGTATGAGGTCTGACATGCACAGACCCTGTTCTTACCCAGAGGAGGGCAAAGAGCTTCGTGCAACCAGACGGTGCTCTCTCCTGTGAACGCCAAGTATTGTTGAGGGCAAAATGCATCCCGGGGATGAGGGATCAGGAGGCCAGCTCCAGGCTTCAGGGGGAAAAGAGGCAAACATCGGCATTTTCTGGGCACTGTGGCATTCTGAAACCTGATGATTGAGTGTTTGTTTTCCCATTGTCTGCAAGTCTGCCTCTCCCTCCAACATGAATAATTGTCAGGGTTTTGCTCGGCCGAAGTATATTCCAGGGAAATCGGATCTGCAATTTTGCAGAATTTCACAATGCCTCGTTGCAGTTCTGTGTCACACTGTTTGTTTAAATCTAGTTTATTTTACCTTTTGGTCCTGGACGTGCTACGCGCTGAAATATTTATATCCCTGCCTCTTAGGAGTGGAGCATTTCCTTTGTTCTGCACCGAAAAAAAATGTGCTGACCTGTTCTATGTAGATGAGTAATTGTTTTTATTTTAATTACTTGAATGCCTGTGGAAGGAGATTGGGGTTGTCTGGCCCGTTCTCTCCCGGGTCGTTTCTTCTTTCCCTTTCACCCACAAAGTTCTTGCCCTCATCATCCACAATGTTCTTGGAGACCATTTGAAGCTGGGAGATCCCAGCTAAATCTAGCCTTTAGAAAAGAGGTATGGGGGGGATCATAAGGCTCAATAAACATATCTGCTGCCCAGTACAGATTTCCCCTTTTGCCAGCCAGGTTCCAGGACACCGGAAAGAAAGGCCCAAGTACATTCTTGTCCTTCTTCAGATCTTATTTCTGAAAACAGCCCCTCCCCCACCTCACCCATATTCCTTATTACATGGCCTTCTGTTCTCAACTCGCTGCCTGCTGATCTCATTCATTCATTCATTCATTCAACACAGTATTGAATGTTTCTGTTGGGCCAAGCAGTGAGTAAAGCAGGTAAGCCTGCCCTTTTAGGGGCCATAGTCGGACATAGGAAGCAGATATCTCAGCGGTGAATACCACCATGGGGGTGGCAGAAGGGATATGACAAGATGGGGAGCTGTGTGGTTCTGATCTCATGCATGTTATGCCAGGAGAAGTGCTACTCAAGCTGAGGGAAGAGATGGAAAGCTGGAGGAGGCTAGTGCCAGGAAGGAAAGATGTTCTAAGCTGGCATTGGAGTGTCATTTGGTTAAGAGCCTCATCTAGGGAGATAAGGACCGAGGTGGTATTTCCTAAAAATCTGGTTTCTATGACAATAGGGTCAGACGTGTTTGTGTTCAACACCAGCTCCATCTCCTCAGAGCTGTTTGGTCTTGAGCAAGTTACTTCCCCTTTCCATGGCTGATTGCCATCATCTAGTCCATAGGGTGGATGCAAGGGTTGACTAAGGTAGGACTTGTCAGTCATTCACACACTGGTTGACACACAGTGACCTCTTGATAAACATTAGGTCACGTTATTCCCTTTATTGGTACCACGATTACCATCACCATTGTTATTATTACATATCTTTTATCTCATCCTCACTCTGCCCTTATATTTTCTGCTTTATTTTGTTGCCTCCTTAAGTCAGGTGATTTGAGATCAGCATCTTTCTGGAAACCACCTAACCCTGGGTCCTCTCTTTACCCATCTCCTCTCCTCTCTCCATCTTTCTTCTCCTTTCCCTTACCTTCACTCCTGTGGCTCACACTCCACTACAACTGGACCCCCAGAACTGGATGAGGGATAGCCTAAGATCATGGAGTCCTGGGTATTATTACTTCCATGCCAGGACTGTATTAGGAACAATGCCTATGCACAGCTTGCTTGGAATTCATGTTAGCATGCTCCACCACTTATGGGGGTGGGGATTGATTAGAGCATAAATTGTGGGTAAAATAATATCTCTTACCTAGCCATCAACATTGAAGAGACTCTTCAACTATGGTAATGTTTCTGTTTCTCCACACTTACATATTTATACCGCCATACTTGAAATTAGGATTCATCTCCCATCCAAACTCGTGTGATATCATCACCAATATTCTTTCTCTGCTTCCAAATCCAGCTTCCACTGAGATATCAGAATATTTTTCCTCTGAGACTGCACAGATCACATAATATCTGTGTTTGAAAGCCTTCCAAGATGCCCTGTATTTTGAATAATAAGACTGTCAGGACACTTTTCATTTCAAGGAGCAACAATAAACTCCTATCACATGAAAGGTAGTGAGAATATATTGCTTTACCTATCTGAAAAGTCCAGAGGTGATTTGGGCTTTTTCTTTTTTTAAGATTTTATTTATTTATTCATGACAGACACACAGAGAGGCAGAGACACAGGCAGAGGAAGAAGTACTTTCCCAATGGGGAGCCTGATGTGGGACTCGATCCCAGGACCCCAGGATCATGCCCTGAGCTGAAGGCAGATGCTCAGTCACTGAGCCACCCAGGCATCCTTGATTTGGGCTTTGGTTCCACTTTGATTAGGACTTCAGCTTTGTCTCTCTGTTACTCTCTCGACTTCCTTCCAAATGTCAGTCTTACTTTCTAGCTGGCTTCTTTCATGCTGGGAAACTGTTGAACAAGCAGTCAGAGGTCTCCTACTGCATTTGTTTTCATTCACTTAAATAATAATTTCTGGATTATTAGATTGTAATTGTTTGAATATTCCTCTGATGTTGTACCATCTAGATACAGGGATACAAGGAAATCAAAGACTTCTTAAATGGCTTCATCCTGAGCTATGGACCCACCTCTGGAGCAATCCCTGGACTGATAGAGATGTGATGAGATGATTGCCTTAGAGTTGATATTACTTCTGAGTTGAACACTATGAGAAGGTATATAGTTTGTTGGTTTAGGAAAACCCCAGTGGTCTCAGTGAAAGGGATCTTTCTAGCCAGACAACACGAGCCCTTGTAGAGGGCTGCAGCAGATGCTGGGAAGCAGGCAACCATACCCCCCACCTAAGGATATCATCCAAGGCTTGTCATGGTCATGCTCCAACCTATGACTCCAATTTCCCATCCTTCCTCTTTTTAGATTACTCCTGCCAAACTGAATTAACTGCCCAAACTTCCCATTTCTATGCTTTTGCTCCAGCATGATTTTCTGCACAGAATGCCATACTCCTGCCTCTGCACTCTCTTCCATTCTGCCCTTCTCAGTCATAGAACACCCATTCTGTTCTCTAAGACCCACCTCAAATGCTACCTCCTCATGAATCCTATATTTTCCCACCTGTTTCTTCACCTGTAGGTAAGGAAAAAACACTGAAGCTGCAATCATCCAATTTGGGTTTGCCTCCTAGAGCTATCCTTTACTTATAGCTAAGACTGCCCTGCTTGCTTTGTCTCTTTCTCACCTTCCAAGGACCTGCTTTCTCTGCGTTTCATTTTTTTATCAATGAAAAAGTACCAGCTTTGCCCTGTAATTTTTCTGTGTCAATGATGTCATCTCTTATTTAAATACCTAAAACACTTCTGAGTTAGATCTTTTTAAAGATTTATTCATTTGAAAGAGAGTGGGAGAGAGCATGTGTGCATGTTGGGGGGGGGGCTTGCAGAGGCAAAAGGAGAGAAAGAATCTCAAGCAAATTCCCTGCTGAGTGCAGAGTCCAACATGGAGCTCAGTCTCAGGACCCTGAGATCATGACCTGAGATGAAACCAGGAGCCAGATGCCTGACTGCACCCAGGTGCCCAAGAGTTAAATTTTTGAGCCGGGATTTTGGAAAACCTGGAGGGCTACTTATTTTGTTAAAGGAATATTCAAAGAATTACAGTCTAATAACCAGAAATTATTATTGAAGTGAATAAAAACAAATGAAGACAGCCTGTAAAAGTCACCATTTGCTGAAGTCCTGGCCCTGAAGTATCAGTATATATTTTTCTCTCACTTGCAAATAAGTCTCCATTTTGCAGAACACTTTTATTTCTGAGACCTCACTTGTAAATCAAATGTCATATACTCATTTTTGTACATTTTAATCATAGAGATAAATTGTATGAATTTTTTCAAGTTTTAGTGGCCTCTGATATTTCAGATCCTTGCCAAGTCATTAATAAACTGTAATTACATACTTAACTATACTTTTTAACGGTATCTTTTAATGAAGTGAAAATACTTTAGGTTTATGAATACTAATTATTATAACTTTTTGCAAGTTCAAGTTTTGGCTATGATGGGTTTTAATCACTGTTGCACACTTGGATTCTGGTTTCCTTTTAGAGTAAAAGCATAAGTAGACGTTATGAAGGCGTTATAAGAAAATTTTGGTGCAAAATGTCAGCTATAATGGTGAAGTAAAGACCTTTCAAGAACTTATACAGTTGTAGGGCACTCAGGTGGTTCAGTCAATTAAGCGTCTGACTTTTGATTTCAGCTCAGGTCATAATCTCAGGGTGGTGGGACTGAGCCCCATGTTGGGCTTTGAGCTCAGATCAGAGTCTGCTTGTCCCTCTCCCTCTCTCTGTGTCCTTCCCTCTGCTCCTCGATGCTAACGTAATGTGCACGTGTGCTCTCTCTCTCTCTCATATAAGTAAATAAATGAAAAATAAATATATAAATAAATAAATACTTTTTATATAAATTTATTTTTTATTGGTGTTCAATTTGCCAACATACAGAATAACACCCAGTGGTCATCCCGTCAAGTGCCCCCCTCAGTGCCCATCACCCAGTCACCCCCACTTCCCGCCCACCTCCCCATCCCCCACCCCTAGTTCGTTTCCCAGAGTTAGGAGTCTCTCATGTTCTGTCTCCCTTTCTGATATTTCCCATTTTTTCTCCTTTCCCCTTTATTCCCTTTCACTATCTTTTATATTCCCCAAATGAATGAGACCATATAATGTTTGTCCTTCTCCAATTGACTTATTTCACTCAGCATAATACCTTCCAGTTCCATCCATGTCGAAGCAAATGGTGGGTATTTGTCATTTCTAATGGCTGAGTAATATTCGATTGTATACATAAACCACATCTTCTTTATCCATTCATGAATAAAAACTTTTTTTTAAAGAACTCATATGGTTGCCTTTATGTCAGTTCTGAGAATGATGGATGAAAGACTGTGAACATTTTTAATCAGGCTTTTAAAGATGTGAGAATTTATATGGCTTTTAATATCTTTTTGTGAACTATGCTAGTTTTTGGCATTATCAATTTCACCAGCATACCTGAGAAGCAATTAAAGATATAAAATCTGATTCATGAATGTCCGTATAACATTGGGTTAAGAATGCAAAAACTGGAGGGGGAGAAAGCATTCCATCAATGATGGAGACTTGTTAGAAGGATGTAGGAGTCCATTGGAAGAAATTCCAAATCTAGGAATGATCTAGGATGAGTCAAACAACAAATTAGAAAATGATAGTATTGAATTAAAAACCACAAAATAAAATATCCACAAGTCCATATTGATATAATAAATGAACAAGTCAATGAATGAGTAAACAAATAAAAGGAGAGACAGAGTGGCCCTTATGGTACAACATAATAGTTCTATTGTTACTGTAACAAGTTACCAAAAGTGGTACCAATTTAGTGGATTGAAAGGATACAAATTTGTTTCAAAATTTAAAAATTTACAAAACCAGAAGTCAGAATCCTGAAATAAGTGTCAGTGTGCTAAAGTCAAGGTGTTGACAGGAGTTCATCCCTTTCTAGAGGCTCTATAGGAGAATCCATTTCTTACTTTTCCAGATTCTGGAGACTTTCTATATTCCTAGGCTCATTGCCCACTGTACTGCCATCATTAAAGTCACCGATGGCCAGTAGGATCTTTCTCATGCCACAGCACTCTGACATGGACTGTTTTCCATCTTTTTCCCAATTTAAAGCACCTTTGTGATCACACTGGGCCACCTAGATAACTCAGGACAGTCTTCTTGTTTCACAGTCAGTTGCATTAGCAACCATATTTCTATCTGCAATCTTATTTCTTCCTTGCCATGAAACATTATATATTCACAGGCTCCTCTGGGATTTAGTATGAAACATCTTTGGGGGGAAGCCATTATTCTTCCTATTGCATAGAATTATACTTAATCAATGTAAAATGAATGATATAAATAGAATATTACTATTTGGCATATACCATTGTAATAACTATCTCCTGCATTAATTGATACTTTAGTTAGGGATGATGAGAGACAGAATATTTGCATACCTTCGAACTATCTATGCACAATACTTACTAATTACAAATGGAGTAACTTTTCATGCATAAACATGACATACGCCATCATAATCAAATAATTAGTGAGCTATGAGACAACTAGAAAAACTAAATATGTGTAATTGGAATCCCCAAAGAGACAAAAGATAACAGAAGAAAGTATTTGAAGAAATAATGACTAAAAACTGTATTTGATGAAAACTATAAACCTTCATATTTGAAAAGCACAACAAACCTGTAGCAGAAGAAACATGAAGAAAGCGACACCAGACGTATCGTAATCACATTTCTTAATCTCATGTTAAAAATAATCTTAAGAGCTGGGGTACCTGGGTGGCTCGGTTGGTTGGGTGTCCTGCTTGAGCTCAGCTCAGGTCTTGATCTCAGTGTCTAAGTTCAAATCCAGCATTGAGCTCCAGACTGGGCATAAAGCCTACTTAAAAAAAAAAAATCTTAAGAGCTGATAGAAAAGAAAAAACACATTATGTACATAAGGTCAAAGATAAGAATAATGCTGATGAGTCAGCAGGAAAATTGGAACTCAGAGCCTAACAAAGCAACATTATTAAAATATTGGGTGATAAAAGGACCAGTCTTCAATCTGGAACTGTATAACCAGCAAAACCCTGTGTTGTTTTTGTTTTTTTTCAAAAACCTGTTTTAAAAATTAAAGCAAAATAAAGAATTTTACAGACAAAGGGCTAGAAGAACTCATTGCTACCCAACTGTCCCTAGAAGGAATGGTTTAAAAAAAAATATCCTTGAAACAGAAAGTAATACCAGAGGAAAATTTGCCTCTAAAAAAGAAAATTAATTTTCACATTGTAACTCAGAATTTCATTAATTATTTCCTGTAAATAATTGGAAATGTGAGATTGTTGATTTTTAAAAGCATTTATGTTACAATGATATGATTATTTGTATTTCTTTATTTCCTTTCCCCTTGAATTATCATCTAGAACCTCCTTGCTTCTGTAAATTACCACAATTCAAAATTTAGCTCAATAATGGACACCAACAGAAACTCTAAAATAATATTTTTGGACACAAGATTAATTTTGTTCAGTTCCATAAATATTTTTTAAGCCCTACTCTAGTTTTGGCCCTAAGTTACAAACATAAATAGCCACGGTCTTTCTCTACAAAAAAAGGAACAGAATGACAAGAAAATGTGAATGTTAGTTTTCATTGATGTATCTTCATGTTGCCTTCAATTTCAGAAGGTAATTGTGAGAACTGCAATGAAATGATGTATGAATGCATGCTCTTTTTCGGGATGAAAGCTGTGTGGTGCAGGATAGAGAAAGTGGCTTCGGAGATGACAATTCTAGGTTTCAATCTTAGCTCTACACTTCCTAACTGTGAAACTTTGCCAATCCTCCTATCCTCTCTTGGCTTCTACTCTTACATCACTAAGATGAGGACAATTAAACAAATCTCATGGGGTTGTTATGAAGGTAAAATGAGATAATCGATACTGAGAACTCCAACCCCATGCAGGACAACCTGGTCAGTGTTCAACCTAACGAATTCCCTTCCTCTAGAATGGAACAAGGGACTGTCTGAGAGGCTGCTGATCATCAAGAGAAGAGAGAAGGCTGTCAGCAGTAGAACATAACAATTTATAAATTTCTTATTTCACAACAAGCTCTGGGACATCCATCGTCCATGGAAATAAACAAACTGAGTCTGGGGCCCGTTCCCAGCTGTGGAGTCCAGTGCAAATGCACCTGAATGAGTAACGTGTGCTGCAGATGACTCACCAGCCCCCGACTGCAATCTGGGTCCATCTGCTGAGAAGGGCCAGCCACCCCACCCAAAAGAGGCCCACAAGGACTTCTACAGATCATTGCTTGGAAAGAGAGAACTGTGTGTACTTGTAAGGTGTGTTAGGCAAAGCCCTTGTTCCACTTATTGAGTAGGCCGTGAAAGAAGCAGGCGAGTTTCTTGATGCATCTTTAGAGCTCATCAAGCTCTTAATTTCTCTTTTCGCAAAAGTAAAAATTGATTCCAGGAAGGAGAGGAACGATTTTCCCAAAGTCTCACAAATAAACATCAGACCTCTTTCTCTTTAATCTGACATGTTTCTACTTTGCAGTGTGCTGCTCAGTAAGGCATTTGCTGAAGTGTTTTCTTCTTGGGCGTTATAGGACAGGAATGGAATGAAAGAGATGGTAAGCATGTCCCAGATCCCTCCAAGACCCACCCAGTATCCTCACATGCTGAGAATTGTTCTGGATTCTTGTACACATACAGTCTGATGTCTGATTGCTAAACCAACCACTTGTGGCTTTCCTGTCTCCATCTCTCTGATCTTTTGAATTCTTCTCTGCAAGATTTTAGTTAGACAAAGATGCAAATACATACTTCCATCCACTCACTTATTCCTAACAGATATTGCTGATCAGTTGCGGCCCTTGTTCTCACGGAGTCAGGAAGTTATCTAAAATATCGTCTTAATACAGTCCTCTCAGAAGCTGACACATGTGGGAAACATTTCCAGAGCTACTCACTGTGCCATCACAAAGAGAGATGCGCTTCTCTTAGACAGTGTTCTCTTTCAAAGCAAACTCACGTACAGTGTTAGTGTAACAGTATTTCTAGGGCTTTGGCGTGTAGTAGATAGTCCATTGTTTGCCGAACGAAAGACAAACACAAGTGAATGAATGTGGTGAGTGTTAGATGAGTTTTATCAAATGACAATTGCTCTTCTAGAATTTCCCAAATATAAAAGGGATGTTACTGACCAGATAGAACATCAGCAATTCAGAGAGAAAGGGAACAACTGAGCAAAGTTTTTGTTTGGTGATTATAGCAAAAAGCTGAATAATGCATGGACTTTTCAGTAGAAGGAAAATGAAAACATCAGACATTGAGTAGGGTGGGAATCCTACAAAGCTTTTTCTCTACCTACTGGCCCATAAGCTCATCATGCTTTATGTGGATTTGTAATAATGAAAAGCCCCTAGAACAGTCTCCAAAATGGGTGAGCATGTGAGCACACACACATTTTGAATCTTGCACATCTGTTTTCTCCATAATTAATAAAACACTGGGAAAAGAAATTGTCTCCTATGTTTTGTTCCTTTTTGTAAGCCTTTGAAATATATATGCTTATTATATTAAAACGTGCTTAAAGAAAAGTTTTAGCTTGTTATGGTGGTTAGTAGAATTGGCTGCTTTTCTCACATTGGGGTGAATACAGAAATCATGGTGTCCCAAAAAGGAGTGTGGAGAGAAATAGGATTTGTGGAAAATGTTGCTACTCTTTCTTTAATACAATGATACTTATTCTCAAGTGTGGTCAAAAGCCAGTGACTCATCATCTTTTTATTTTTAAAGATTTTATTTATTTATTAGAGAGCATGAGTTGAGGGGGGAGCAGAAGGAGAGGGAGAAGCAGACTCCCCACTGAGCAGGGAGACTGACGTGGGGCTCGATCCCAGGACCCTGGCCAATGACTCATCTTTATAACAAAACTCCCTAAAGAATCTCAGCTGACTCAAAGGTACACCAGAGACCTATGGCAGTAACCGTCTGGTTTTCCCATCAGATAGCCTCTCCACAAATGGTTACACTATTTTGTCCTGTTGTATTTTAAATTAATTCTGCTTAGAGAATTTTATCCTGGATTTTTAGAGAAGAGGAAGGAAAATATTTTAGGTAGAAGACCAATGATAGAAATGAATGGATAAGTTTTTATTTGAATGGTTCAGAACAGGGTATAGGAGTGGGCTGTTGTTCTGAAAAGAGCACTAAGCTTTGGAAAGTTAACAACATGAGTTCTAGTCTAGGCTGAGCTTATTTTTTTTTTAGTAACTACTTCCTTTCCAAGGACTTCACTTTTTCCATCTGTAAAACTGAAGGGATTTTGTACAACCACTTTGGAACATTCTTTGGAACATTCTCCTACAGTTGATTATATGTGTACCCTGTGATCCAACAATTCTTCTAAGTATATACAAACAGAAATAATTGAAAGTGTGCACCAAAAGATGCACTCAAGAGAGTTCATAGCAGCATGACTTGTGATAATAAAAATTTGGGATGCCCCAAGTTCCATTAACTCTAAAATGTGTTGTAGTCATAGGATAGAATATTACACATCAATGAAAAGGAACTTGCAAAACCACTAGACAATTTCATAATGTTGAGTATATGTTCCAAGCACTACAGATATTGTGCTGTATGATGCCACTTCTATACAGTTCAAAAATAGGCAAAATTAATTTACAGTGAGAGAAATAGGTCAGAATTAGGTCTGGATTAGCATCTTGAATTTGCAAATTAATGGCTGTGGGGCTTTGAGAAGTTATATAACCTCTCCAAGTCTCAGATTCCCCACCTGGCACATAAAACACTTAACACAAGGTGTCTTATATATATATATATATATATATATATATATATATATATATATATATATAAAAGCACATGGAAAATAGTAGTTGTTATCAGTGCGTTGTTCTAGATTTAAAAAGGAATTCCCAAGTTTCCCAAATCTGCTGCTGTGGGTCTCTATCATGTCCCTTACCACACACATTTTGGGTTTTCTTTCTTCTATCCCTCTTCTCATCCTCCTGGCCACTCATTTTGTCTCCTTTTTATGCCTTCATCCCAACGTTTCTATCCTGGTTGCTTTTGATCTTTCTGTGGCTCTCTATGCCCCTCCTTCCTGATATAATTCCTCCAAAGCTCTCCCAAGAACAAAGAAAGTGGCTGACAGTCTCTCTGTCTCTCTCTCTCTCTCTGTCTCTCTCTCAATCTCAATCTATCACTGTCCTGTTTTCCACATGCATAATCCTGAAACCGCAAGCACATTACCGTGTACATATTATAATTCCATGTGGATTGATTCCTCGGCTCAAGGGATAGATGTGTCAAGGCACAAATCTTTCATGGCATGTAAGGAAAGGTAATGGCATCAATCCTAAGGCTCGTTTGACACATTCTACTTGTGGGGTGAGGCACTCACTGTAAACCTTTCTTCCCTCAGTCAACCTGCTATCTCTACCACTCTCCCACCACGGTAGTCCAAATCTCCTAAATAAGAGTTGTTTTACCCACTGGTCATGGGTGTTTTCCATTTTCCATTTTTCCATTCAGCATTTTTTTTAAAGTGTAAATAATGTCCTATGTCTTTTTGAAACCTCACCAATAACAGCTCAGTGGAATTGGGATTGGGATAAATCATAACTCCTCACTATGACCTCCTCTCATTCTCCCTTTTTGTTGTAATGGCCTTATTTCTGTTTCTCACATACATTACACTTATACGTAACTCAAAGATCCTGCATATGCCAAACCCTTTATGATAAGAATTCTTCTCCAAGATTTCCTGGATAGCGCCTTGTAATCATTCAAGTCCACGTATTACCTATATAGAGAAGAGAGAAGTTTTTCCCAAGACCAGCCTCAAGTAACCTAAACCTCACCTCAAGTTACTATCTTATCACCTTATTATATTTTCTTTATAGTGAGTTTCACTAACGTCAATCTACCTTACATTTTTTGGTTGTGTTTCCATGCTTATTGGTGTGAATTTTGGGGTGAAGGTGTTGATGTGGTTTATAGGTGATGCCAGTGGATTGGTGATGCAGGAGGTAGTTATTCAATAGTGGTCTTTCTGTGGTCTGGGTTTTTCGTTGCTCCTACTCATGGCCAATTCAGTAACTCCATGATCCATCAGAAGAATTGATATTACTAAAAAAGGAATGCAGACTCAGACATCTTCCTCTTTTCATCTTTGATTCTGACATGATCACATTCACTGGCTTCTGCTCACTTGGGTCAAGCCATTTTTCGGATTTGATTTGAGAATGAGAACTTTATAAGCTTCTTCCTCCTCTTTTGTTGGCTTTAGTATGATCCAAACAAAGAATTCTCTGAAAAGGAATAATATTCCTAGCAGGCTTCTAGAATATTAACATGAGCATGAACAGCTGAGTTCCAGCTGATTAATTTCTCGCCCTTGCATGGTATATCTTGGATAGAATAAAAACACCTTTTTGGGGGAGTATTTTTCTTATTCATTTGACTTTGTTTATTTGTATTCTAGTCCCAAATAACCCAAGTCTCCCAACATTGAGAGATGACAATTCGCTGCTATGCATTAAAGCAAACGCATAGAGGCACCAAGTCCCTAATAAACGTATCCATCCCCCAAATTTGAACATTTTAAAAACACTTTTCGGTGCTATGTTTACTGAATATTTATTGTGCAAACATGCTCCTAGACAGAGACTGCTTCTGATAATTCCTCCAGACACTCTTTCCTTCCTTTAAAAGTAAGCATAGGTAAAACAAAAAAAACAAAAACAAAAAACAGGGATCCCTGGGTGGCGCAGCGGTTTGGCGCCTGCCTTTGGCCCAGGGCGCGATCCTGAAGACCCCGGATCGAATCCCACGTCAGGCTCCCGGTGCATGGAGCCTGCTTCTCCCTCTGCCTATGTCTCTGCCTCTCTCTCTCTCTCTCTATGTGACTATCATAAATAAATAAAATAAAATAAAAATTAAAAAAAAAAGTGTTAAAAACAAAAAACAGATCGGCGTTGTGACCTAGTATAAATATTTGGGAGTTTGACCTGAACTCAAGTACTGGTTCAACACATAATAGCTCTTAGACACTGACAAATTATTTTACCTCTTTGAGCCACAATTTTCTTGGCAGTACAATAAGAGACATACCTGCTTTGCATTTTTGTCCAGTTATCAGAGGATTTAAGTGAGTATTAAATCCTTGGTCATTCAATAAATGTCAGTTCTCTTCATCAACCACAAGGTGCCACAATAATGGTCTTTACTTGGAATGCATGGCAGTGCAGGAGCTGCTGGTCTTACTGTTGCCCCTTGAAGAACACCATTGTCCAATCCTGCAGTGACTCCACAGAGTATTAATCTAAGCTGAATGAAGCCTGTGATAGAAATATGTACCCACTGAGGGAGCAGAATGAGTTTGCGAACAATTATGCAAATATGGCCACATGCTTTTCTTTAGACCCAACCGCAACATGAGTGCAGATGAATCAATGTGGACACTGTTGGCAAATGGAGCATTTTATTCTGTTTTTCCTGAGAAATAAGAATTTGTGTCTAAGATTGGGCTTCATTTCAGCTGTACGAGCTGGATGGAGATGAGGGCCAGCTGAATTATCTCTGTTCTTTTTCAAATAATTATCTCAAAAAGAGTGTGACTGCTAAGGATAGAACAAAAATGTTATGAGGTGACAGAGGTGAGGGAGGTCCAGGGAAAGTTTGTGAGTACATATTATTCCATGGTAAATATTAATAGAAACAAGCATTCTGTACTGCCTGTCAAAATCAGCCCCCTGGGCTACAATTAAATTTGTCAGATTTCAATGAAAGCATGACTACTGCTCTGTACGCAGAAGAGTAGAAGACTCTCTTGCAACTGAATTTTTTATTCATCTACCAAGTAGGGTTGGAGAAGGAGAGACCATTTATATTTATATGTAAACATATGTTATGTATGTTATATCTAGATACATACCGTAGGTATCATATGAATATCATACATATATATATTCTGTATGATCTCCAAATTATTGAGTGGCCATGGAAGAGCCATTTCTCTCATTTGTACAAGGGGAATAAATTATATGAAAGTTGCCATTTAAAGGTAAAATGCTCTAAAATTTAAGAGACTATTTGCATAACTGTTACTATCAGAGGCATGCTCATTTATTTGGATAAGAATTTGAATTTGTTCATTCATTTTTCCAACAAATTTTTACTGGGTACTTCTTATGTATCGAGTACATTTCTGGGCACTTGGCAGAAATTATTGAATGAAAGATACAAAAATCACTGCTTTCATGAAGTTCACATTCTTGCGTAGGGGCACAGGCAAGAAATAAAGTGTGTGTATTTAAACAATATATGTATATATGCATAGTATATACATGTACTTTGTATATATACGTATTGTATATATAATTTATATATACACATACACACATAAACCACATCCCAGTACATACTGTAGGTTTGATGAGAAAATATTGAACAAAGTAAGATTTACTAAGAAAGTAGTATTTGAGCCAAGACTTGAGTTGAATTTCTTGAATATAGTAAGATGTGGACTAAAAGCCCAAGTGAATAGCTATGTTGAACACATTGAATTCTTCGTGTCTTTTGTTTCTCCATCTGTTTAATAATAGCACCTCTCCATTCCTTTAAGATAAGGAAACAATGTTCAAAGCATGCAGGAAAAATATATAATAAATAAAGTCATAATTAGGGATCCCTGGGTGGCGCAGCGGTTTGGCGCCTGCCTTTGGCCCAGGGCGCGATCCTGGAGACCCGGGATCTAATCCCACATTGGGCTCCCGGTGCCTGGAGCCTGCTTCTCCCTCTGCCTATGTCTCTGCCTCTCTCTCTCTCTCTCTCTCTCTCTCTCTCTGTGACTATCATAAATAAATAAAAATAAAAAAAAAAGTCATAATCAGTAAGGCTTAAGTAGAAAGAGAATTTAAAGGAGAGTAGATAGGACCAGGGGCTGCAAGATCTCTGTGTTATGGTCTCTGGATGTAATTAGCTCAGGAACCTTGGGTGAATCTGAGCTTCTCTCCATGATCTTTTTATTTTTCCTCCAAAACCAGGAAAATACCTAGTCTACCTATCTCAAAGGTATTTATGCAGATTGTTTGGGTATAGCATAAATCCACTCTGAAACATGTACAAGTCTTATACGGAAACAAGATGTTTTAAGATAAATGGTGCATTTCCTCTATAGATTATAAACATAAATAATATTTTATTTGCCTCACAAGATCTCACATATTATAATGAGGCTGCATCTTTTCAGTGTCTTATAAGTTTACTATTGTAAGTATAGAAGCCTGTCTATTAAAGAACTTTTAAATTATATGTGTTCATAGATATGAAATGCGACCAGAACAAAAGCACAGTAATTGTGTCTACCACAGGCAGATGAAACAGTCACATGAAATCATGTTAGTCTCATCCATTCTTATTTTTATTAGTTTGTATCATATGCGCTGTTTGAAGTAGCATATTTTTATAAATATTTTATGATGAAAAAGCCAAAATCTTTGAATAGGTATTTTAGGAGAGTTGACAAAAGCAAAATACTAACATTGAGAATTAATTCTGTCTACACATCTAGTTCTCCTGTAAAACTTAGCTTTATATAGGTGCTTAGCAATATTTTATACATGTTAATAAGTGAACTTCTGTACAGCTGCTTAGAATCCAGCCTTTTCTAAAAAACTCATCTATGCTAACTTTTATGACTACTGTGGAAATCATGGACATGCACAAATAGGAAGTGTTATTAGGTGTGTGTTGTGCACTGAATAATGGCTACCCCAAAATCTCCATGTCCTAATCCTCAGAATCTATGAATGTGATACAGTAACGAGGATCTTACAGATGTGATGATATTAAGATGAAGATGGAGAGCTTATCTATATTACCAAGGGCAAGTTGTAAATGTAACCATAATGAACCTTCTAAGAGGGAGGCAGAAGAAGATTTGACCACAGGGATACAAGAGGAGAAGCTGATGTGGTGATGAAGAGAGACATTTGAAGATGCTAGGCTATTGGCTCTGCATTTAGAAGAAGGAACACAGCTCTGGTAGTTGGAATAACCAAAGAAATGGATTCTCTCCCAAGAGTTTCCTGAGGGAGTATAATCACTCTGACCCCCTGCTTTTAGCCCAGTGAAACTGTTCAGACTTCTGACCCCAAGAACTATAAAGAATAAATGTGTGTTGTTTTAAGCCACCGAGCTTGTGGTAGTTTGTAACAGCATCAAAAAGAAATTAAGACAGTGTGAACCTTGAACTATTGGCAACATCTTCACAGGAGATGAAATTTATGAAAACAATGTTGGACTAAACTCTGCTCAAGAAGATTCAGTCTCAATGGACCCAGAATCCTTAGAGTGTCTGCTACACCTTCAGTGTATCAGAGGGCCGAAAATATCTGCTCAGGAAGCAGATGAAAACAGATTAATATCCTCACTCCACCCAAAATGGAACAATCTTCAGTACATTGCTTAATTTCTCTGGGCCTCAATGCTCTTATCTATAAGAGGGAGCTAGTAATAATAGCTTTACTTACAAGGTTTAGGTCAAGATAAGATAGAATAATGTATGCTCAAGACTTAGCCTACTTTTTGGCACGTATTATATAGCAGGAACATATTATTATATATTTGTATATATATCATATATACATATATATGATATATATACATATATATGTATAATAGGTATATAAATAAACTACAAATAGGGAGATAAATAGATAAAAATCACTCTAAGCCACTGCTGTTCTGTATCAGCCCTGGTCAATAGAAATATAACGTGTACTACATATATCATCTTAACTTTTCTAGTAGCCACATTAAAAGAAAGCAAAAAGGCATGGGTGAAATAATTTTAATAATGCATATTGTTTACCCAATATATCTAAAATAGTATTATTTCAAATGTTTTTAACATAAAAATATGAGTTAAATATTTTGGATTCTTTTTTAAAAGTCTTTGAAATCTAGTGTGTATTTGTCCTTAAATCAACCAACCCATCTGGTGTCCCTGGGGCTGTCCATGTTTTTAGCCCCTGGAGGACGCTCATACTAGAAAACCCCTTAGTACTGGGCAAACTGGAGCAATTGATTAGCTCAGTTATACAGCACATCTTAATTTGAACAGTAAATTGCCATCAGAAATAGCTGATCTATTTAGATTCCAACAAACTCAAAAATTGGAAAAGGAGATTCACATATTAAAATTTTTCCAAGTGTACTTAAAGATTTTCAATAATTGAGCATCCATTTTAACTTTAAATAAATTAAAATTAATTAAAAATTTGTAAATGTAGCTTGTTAGTTTAGTAGTCCTAGATCCTTTGGCTGGACTTATAATTAAATTGACATAAGACAGGTTAATAGGAGAAAAATATCACAAATGTATGGGAGCTTATAGAAATATAAGACTCAAAGAAGTGACCAAAGCAGGCAGCTTTTATACCTTTTAAACAAAGAAACAATTATTTGTGAAGATTCAATAATGGTGTTTTGGCTTGAGCTATCAAATTAGTGAAAAAATAGTTTGTTTATATAGGTTTATGGGTCCTGAATTGCCTATTTCTGACAATAGGGATGCCTTCCACCCTCCAGGTATAGGGAGGTAACCCTTCACACGGGGAATTTATTTCCTGCTTTCAGGGGGACAAAGGAGGGTCAGAGAGTCCTACTTACTCTAGCTGTTTAAGTTATTTTAATACAAAATAATCAATGTGTCAAAGTGGTATGTTTGGGGACAATCTGCCAGGAAGCCCATTAGTAACTACATTTCAAATGTACAAATAGTGGCTACTACAAGTGGCAATGCCATTTTATTGTTATAAAATTATATACCAAATAGTCTATGCCTTCTGGAAGTTACTTCTGATTTATTCAAGTGCCATCCCAGAACTGAGCTAGGGGATTTGTTATTGTACTGTGTATATTATTGAATATTGCATTATTACCAAGCACCCTGCAGCAGTGTGACCACTGCTTTAAAGATGTAACATCATGCACTGCAACTTTATAAAGGGTTGGCTTAAGAAATGTTTATTTGGAAAAAAAAAAAAAAAAAAGCTTTGGAAGGAATGCGGTGACAAAGGCAGGATAGCTGGAAAACAGCAGTGAAGGGAAACAATGGGAAAGAAGTTTGAAGTAAATAAGGTATGTGGACACCCAACCACCACTCTATGGTAGAATTAAAAGGATGAAGCCAGGAGACCCAAAGACCATGCTAAAGACCAAAAATTAGTCTTCTTATTTTTTTCTGGCTTGTCTTCACACCTCTAGGGGCATCATGGGCTAAGCCTTCAGAACCCCCCACTTATTCTGAATGCTATATTAATTATAACAACAATAATAGAATAACACATAGTTAAGATTGAAACAAATTCTGATGGATAAGAATTAAGAGATCCATGGAAGCCAAATGCCTATGCCTTGAAATTAATGCAATAGTAGTTTAAAAAGGTAGTGGACAAGATAAAAATTGAACTCTCTGTGGGGACAGGAAATATCCATTTATGGTTGTAGAGAACTAGGAATTTTCAGTGCTAGAAATCCAAGGCCCTGCAGGCCTGCAAGATCCAGGCAATAAGGAAAAAAATAACTTCCTATAAATCTGATAAAGTAGCAAGAGAGCTTGTCTTTTGCCCCTGCTCATAGAGAAAAGCGCACCCACACACACACATACACAAATTTACAGAGAGAAATTAAACATGTAGCATGTGCCATGCATGCATGTTGGGTCAGAATTTGATATTCACATGGAGCAGAGTCACAAGTCAGGAGAATAATGCAAAAAACACTGTAAGGCCATTGTGAACCTCACTGTTTTGGCAGAAACAAATGTAAGAAACCACACCATGGAGACACTTCCAAAATCCAAGGGATATGTCCTCTCATTGACAGAAAGGATAGAGTGTGGGGGAGAGGACCACCACTGAAAATAAATACATAATCCAAAAATACAAATTACTTGAGGAAATGATCTACCACATGGGAGATCAATAGAAACAAGAAAGCAGAAAATTAATACCCCAAGAAACTGAAATTACAGAATATAAGAAAGAGGCTATCAAATAAATATATTTTAAATGATTAAAGCAACAGAGAAGTAAACAAATTAAAATGGAAGAACAAGAAATTAACCAAAAAGAAAAAAAGAGAATAATCAGAATTAGGAAAAAACACATACTGTAAAGGAGATAATGCATATTATTCTTAATTTTTTTTTTTAGAAAATTGGGCGAGATAGTAGACTTGTTATAGCTGAAGAGAGAAGTACAGAATTGGAAGATACAGTGACATTTTCTAGATTACAAAACAGAAATATAAATAGATGTAAATTTTTAAAAAAAAGAGGTTAAGAGTCATGGAGCAGATAATTACAAGTTTCAATATTTTATGTTGGGAATTTATTAACTGCTGACAGCAATATGTGGTGCATAGACAGTACTCAAAAATATCTGTCAATGGAAGGAAAGAGAGAGAGAGAAAGAAAGAGAAGACAGAAGTCCCAGAAGAAGAAAACAGATAATGAAATGACAAAGATGCAAAAATCAAAGAGATAGGGACACCTGAGTGGCTCAGTGGTTGAGCGTCTGCTTTCAGCTCAGGGCTTGATCCTGGAGTCCTGGGATCGAGTCCCGCATCAGGCTCCCTGCGTGGAGCCTGCTTCTCCCTCTGCCTTGTCTCTGCCTCTCTGTGTCTCTCATGAATAAATAAATAAAATCTTAAAAAAAAGAAAATTAAAGAGATAATAGCTGAGATTTTTTCAGAATTGGAGAGATAGGAAACATCAGTTTAAAGAAATATAGCAAACCCTAAGGAGGAAAAATCAAAATAAGTGTGCACTTAGACACAACATAGTGAAACTATAGACATAGTAAAAAAAATCTTTTTTTATAAATTTATTTTTTATTGGTGTTCAATTTGCCAACATACAGAATAACACCCAGTGCTCATCCCGTGAAGAGCCCACCTCAGTACCCGCCACCCAGTTACCCCCACTCCCCGCCCACCTCCCCTTCCACCACCCCTAGTTCGTTTCCCAGAGTTAGGAGTCTTTCATAGTCTGTCTCCCTTTCTGATATTTCCCACTCATTTTTTCTCTTTTCCCCTTTATTCCCTTTCACTATTTTTTATATTCCCCAAATGAGTGAGACCATATAATGTTGGTCCTTCTCCGATTGACTTATTTTACTCAGAAATCTTAAAAAGTTAAAAAAAAAAAGGAAAATATAAAAAATGAAGTTAGATGTTCAGTAGACTTCCTATAAACAACAATAGAGACTAGAATGGAATAATATATCCAACATGCCGAAGGATAGCAAATGTGAGCTGATGATTCCATAAGACATTAATGTTATTCAAGATTGATAACAAATTAACTTTCAGCAAAGAAGACTGATGGATCGTCACACAAAGTGTTGCTAAAGAATGTATTTGAGAGAGTAGAAAATGATGTCAAGAAGGTATTGGAGATGCACAAAGAATAATGGTAAGTAAATTAGTAGACATGTTAGGAACTCTCAAAACAGAAACAAGAACATAACCAAATTGAGGTAATTAGAAATAAGGTGGAAAGAAAATATTCCAAAACAATAACATGAAAGATTGGGGTGGCAATGTGAGCAAGGTGGAATATTCTAGGCTGTTTGAATGTTTGGTGGGAATTTGAAGATATTGATAAACCTTAGACTTTGTTGTTCTACATGCATCTGAACATTTTAAAAGTGAACACCCAAAGACAGAAATGCTGTGTGTATATGTGTGCATATATGCCTACATATACATATAAAAATATACCTTCAAGATTAGTAGAGGAAATAAACAAAATTTTGTTAATCCAAATGAAGGCAGGAAAAGAAATAAAGAGCATTTTAAATAGAGAACCCACAGTAGAATGATAGACAAACTCCAAAAGTTAATAATCATCATTAATGTGACAAACTTCTATCTCACCCAATTAAAGACAGAAACCCTCCGTTTGGATTTAAAAATAATGGTTAAAGGTTGTACACAAGAGATTCAAGTAAAACAAAAAGCAAAGAAATGTCAATAATGATAAGATAAAAGGAGGTACATAAGACACAGACCCAAAGACAACTGGAATAAGAAAATTATATTTTACACAGAGCTTCCAGGCAAAAAGTATATTTAAGGGTTAAAAGGTGCTTTAATTAACAATAAAATGATAATCTCCCAGGATAAGATTCCTGAATGTGTTATGCCCTTAGTATCATAACTTTAAACCATATGATGTAATAGTTAACCTAATCAGGACAAAATGATATAATTATAGTGCGAGATATTTTAATTTACTTCTCTCAGAAACTCATGGGGAAAGAGTTAAAAGGATAAATAAGCATATGAAATATCCTTAAAGAGTATTTCATAACAGTTCTCAGAAAATTGCAAAAGGCTGATATCAAAAGACCACATTACATGACAACACTATGAGCAAACTAAAAATCAGTAACGAAAAGATAACCAAAATTCTTCTCATGAATTTGGGAGATGAATATTAATTAAATTATCAGTTAACACACAATGGAGACTAAGATATTTAGATCTGAACCGCAGTGACAACATGAATTATTAAATCTCGTGATACGGTTAAAGCAGTGATTGGGGGAAATTTATGGCCTTCATTAAGAAAAGAATATTAAAAATAAATGGGAGCAGGAACCCCTGACACTTATGACAACATGGAAGAAACTTGAGAACGTCATGCAAAGTGAAACGAGCCAGATACAGACGGACAAATCCTGCATGATCTCACTCATATATGGCATCTAAAATGGTTAAACTCATAGAAGCACAGAATGGAGTGGTGGTTGCCAGGGGCTAGGAAGTGGGGAAAATGGGGAGATTTTAGTCAAGAGCTACAAAATTTGAGTTACAAAATGGACAAGTTCTGGGGGTCTAATGTATGCTGTGATAACTATGATTAATAATACTGTATTGTATAGTTGACATTTGTGAAGAGGTGGTTCTTAAGTGTTCTCACGTGGTGGAGGAAGAACATGGTACCCAGGTATACTGATGGATATGTTCATTAGTTTGATTGTGGTGATTATTTCACAATATATATGCATATCAAAACATCAAGATTATGAAAATGCAAATTACGCTGTTGGAGAAGATATTAGCAATCCTATATCTGATAAAGGACTTTTATTTAAAATATATAAACAATTTATGTAACTCAGTAGGGAATCCAATTAAAATGGGCAAAATATTTGAATAGACTTTTTATCAAGTAAGATAAATAACTGGTCAGTCAGCACATGAAGAGATGCTCAATATTGTTAGTGACTAGGGGAATACAAGTGAAAACCTTAAGGAGACGCCATTATGCATCCACTATGACATCCATAATCAAAGACAGACAGTAATAAGTGTTGACGAGAATGTAGAGAAATGGCAATCTTATATTTTGGGAATATAAAGTAGTGTAGTCTCTTTGGCAAAATCAATAAGGCACTTGCTTTAAAACTTAAACATAATCTTACCATATGAACCACCAATTCTATTCTGAGGTACATACCCAAAAAGAAATACAACCATTTGTCACACAGCTTGATATGAATGTTCCTAACAGCATTATTTTTTGTAATTATATTTACTTTAATTCCAGTACAGTTAAGTGTTATATTACTTTCAGATGTACAATATAGTGATTCAATAATTCCATATATTGCTCAGTGCCCACCAAGAGGAGTGTACTCTCAATCCCCTTTACCCCATCCCACCACCTACTTTCTCTCTGATAACCATCTGTTTATTCTCTACAGTTAACCATATGGCTTTTGGTTTATCTCCTCCCCCCTTTGTTCACTTGTTTCATTTCTTAAATTCCATGTGTGAGTGAAATCATATAGTAGTTGTCTTTCTCTTTTTAAAAAGATTGTATTTATTTGGCAGAGAGAGAGAGATTGAGATTGCACAAGCAGGGGGAGTGGCAGGCCGAGGGAGAGGGAGAAGCAGACTCCCCACTGAGCAGAGAACCTGACATGGGGGGCTCCACCCCAGACCCTGGGATCATGACCTGAGCTGAAGGCAGACACTTAATTGACTGAGCCACCCAAGGACCCCCCGGTGGCTTATTTCACTTGGCATAATACCCTCTAGCTCCCTCTGTGTTGTTGCAAATGGCAACGTTTCATTCTCTCTTACAACTGAGTAATAGGATTTTGATGGAATCTTGTCTCACATTTAGATCTTTCGTCCATTTTGAGTTTACTCAAAATCAAAATCCTAGAGGAGAACACAGGCAACACCCTTTTTGAACTCGGCCATAGTAACTTCTTGCAAGATACATCCATGAAGGCAAAAGAAACAAAAGCAAAAATGAACTATTGGGACTTCAACAAGATAAGAAGCTTTTGCACAGCAAAGGATACAGTCAACAAAACTCAAAGACAACCTACAGGATGGGAGAAGATATTTGCAAATGACATATCAGATAAAGGGCTAGTTTCCAAGATCTATAAAGAACTTCTTAAACTCAACACCAAAGAAACAAACAATCCAATCATGAAATGGGCAAAAGACATGAACAGAAATCTCACAGAGGAAGACATAGACATGGCCAACATGCATATGAGAAAATGCTCTGCATCACTTGCCATCAGGGAAATACAAATCAAAACCACAATGAGATCCCACCTCACACCAGTGAGAATGGGGAAAATTAACAAGGCAGGAAACAACAAATGTTGGAGAGGATGTGGAGAAAAGGGAACCCTCTTACACTGTTGGTGGGAATGTGAACTGGTGCAGCCACTCTGGAAAACTGTGTGGAGGTTCCTCAAAGAGTTAAAAATAGACCTGCCCTACGACCCAGCAATTGCACTGTTGGGGATTTACCCCAAAGATACAGATGCAGTGAAACGCCGGGACACCTGCACCCCGATGTATATAGCAGCAATGGCCACGATAGCCAAACTGTGGAAGGAGCCTCGGTGTCCAACGAAAGATGAGTGGATAAAGAAGATGTGGTTTCTGTATACAATGGAATATACTGTTTGTAGTTTATGTATACAATGGAATATTCCTCAGCCATTAGAAATGACAAATACCCACCATTTGCTTCAACGTGGATGGAACTGGAGGGTATTATGCTGAGTGAAGTAAGTCAGTCGGTGAAGGACAAACATTATATGTTCTCATTCATTTGGGGAATATAAATAATAGTGAAAGGGAATATAAGGGAAGGGAGAAGAAATGTGTGGGAAATATCAGAAAGGGAGACAGAACGTAAAGACTGCTAACTCTGGGAAACGAACTAGGGGTGGTAGAAGGGGAGAAGGGCGGGGGGTGGGAGTGAATGGGTGACGGGCACTAGGGGTTATTCTGTATGTTAGTAAATTGAACACCAATAAAAAATAAATTAAAAAAAAGGAAAAAAAAACAACTGAGTAATAGTCCATTGAGTATACATACACTATGTATACACATATACACCGCATCCTCTTTTTAAAAAAAATCTTATTTATTTGAGAGAGACAGCATGAGAAGGGGAAGAGGCAGAGGGAGAGGGAGAAACAGACTTTCTGCTGAGCAGGGAGCCTGATGTGGGGCTTGATCCCATGACCCCGGGATCATAACCTGAGCCATACACAGACTTAACCAACCGAGCCACCCAGATGCCCCTACACCACATCTTCTTTATCCATTCATCTATCAATAGATACTTGGGCTGTTTCCACAATTGAGCTATTGAAAATAATGCTACAATAAGCATAGAGATTCATATATCCTTTCAAATTAGTGTTTTTGTATTATTTGGGTTAATATCCAGTAGTGGAGTTACTGGACCATAGAGTGGTTCTGTTTTTAATTTTTTGAGGACCCTCCATACTGTCTTCACAGTGGCTGCACCACTTTACACTCCTGCCAGTAGTACAGAAGTGTTCCTATGTGGAAGCTTATAAAGAATGCATTGGTTGGGGTCCCTGGGTGGCTCAGCTGGTTAAGCATCTGCCTTCAGCTCAGATCATGGTCCTGGGGTCCTGGGATGGAGCTCTGCATTGGGGTCCCTGCTCAGTGGGGAGCTTGCTTTTCCCTCTCCCTCGGCTGCTCTCCTCTGCTCATACTCTCACTCTCTCTGTCTCTCTCAAATCAATAAATAAAATCTTTAAAAACTAATGCATTGGTCACTTGAGAAATCCCGATTTAGGTTGGAAATGTCCATAGCAGGAAGTGCTTCAGGTGCCCACTTACCTGGGCACTGACACACCATTATCCCACCAGCACATAACACTCCTCTAGAGCTCCTCCTTGTCTTCCCAAGCCCCCTCTTTTATTTTTTTTTAAGATTTTACGTCCTCTCTGCACCTCATATGGGGCTTGAACTCACAACCCTGAGATCAAGAGTCCCATACTCTACTGACTAAGCCAGCTAGGCATCCCCCAAACCCACTCTTTTAAACTCTCTTCCCCATCATTCCTCACTGTACTTTCAGGATCCCAAGTCCAGAGATTTGGATTCATCTCTATAACTAACCCCAAAGCCTTATTGAGTCTTCATCTTAGATATTTCTAATTGTGGTTCCCTTCTTTCCCATGTCATAAAACTAAATCTTTGTCCCTTCATACCTACAGTCTCACAGTTGCTTTCAAACCATTCTTGCCACTGCAGTCTTTGCCTTACCTTTATTCCAGACTTTGCTGCTAGACAGATATCCCCCCAAATGTCATGGCCATGTGGCATTTTCTTGCCTATTGCATTTTAGGTCGATCAAGATTAAGCAGAACCTTAGAGGCCACTTAGTTTATGCTCTTTCCAAAATCCAAGATTCCTAATTTCTAAGAATGCAGAAATCACCTCTTTTCATTAAGGTGAAATTGGTTGATAACCAGGTAGCTGGTTCAGAGAAGGAAAGGACCAGATAACAGGATGAACACCAAGCTCCTGAAAGGTGGGAAACAGGGATACCATGTCTTCATCCAGGTCATTCTGTAGACAGGGAAATCCCTCTTGCTTTGCACCCTTTTCATCTAGGTAAGTTCTTACCTTTCAGATCTCTGGCTCATCTTCCCTTCCTCCTGGACGAGGCCTCTCAAAGCCTAAGGCAGGCTCCTTGATGTAAGTCCTCATAGCTCAAGTTTTCCTTCATAGCCCTAATAAGTGAGGAACTAACCCATTTTTTTTCTTTTATCAAAGTCCACACTGAGTTCCAATGGGGAGACTGTGGCAGTGCCACTCACTCTTTTGTCACCAGCTTCACAGTGCCTGAAGCACAGCATGTGTTAAATAAATGCTCATTGAATGGATGGATAGAAAGGACAGACTCTTTTGGGTGACAACGTCATGTGTCTTGGGAGCTCTCAATTATTACATGTGTCTTACTGCCCTCCCGAGAGCTTTACAAACAACGCTTCTAGTCCTCGGAGACACCTGAAGAGGGAGCCATTTATAGTCCCATTTTATGGACTAGAAAACAGAGACCCACTGAGGCAAAGTGCCTTGTGCAGATGCTGGCACCGTGGATGAGGTACACACATCATGGCACAACCATCAGAGTTTTTATATTAGGAGCACGAATGAGCTCTCAAAAGCATTTCATCATTAAAAAAAAAACAAAAAAGATTTTCTGAAAACCCCTAGGTTACTGCTATGATGGGCATGGCACAAGGGTGATTTTAAACTTAATGTTGTTCCTTTATTTCACGTTTTGAGGGATCCTGGTGTGTCGTCTCTTATAACTTGAGGACCTGTAGGTCTTGCTTTGTTTTACATCTTGGTCCAAGAGTAATTGTTCGTTGGGCTCCCTTTCATATTCAGAAGTGTCTCACTTCAGTGATAGGTTATGTGGCCATCCTACCTAACGGGCCTCTAGCCAGAATCAAAACCGTAATCAGGTACTCACAAAATACCTGCGTGATGTGCTGCCCAGTGAAGCATCTCCTCTCTGCTCCTCTTCTTTCTAGTGCGCCCCTCCCTCATTTTTTCCCCCTTGCCTCTTCCAGTTCTTCTATGCTTTCAGGTTTATAGAAACCTCCCTCCTTGCCCAGACAAGCAGGTAAACTGTGGGCTTCTCAGACCTTCCCATGCCCAGAGGCAAGGAGAAAAATGAGACTGGTTTCAGAGCGGTGTCTACCTCATGAAGAATTTGGATTTATTTCATTTCAGATTCCACAAAATCCCAAATGCATTTGGCCAAACTCTCTTCCCCTTTATTTTTTTAAGTCCTGGGTACAGTTTAAGGAATACTTAATCCTTACACTGAATTCACAAAATTGTCATTTTCTATCAGATATATGAGATCTTCTTTTAAATATATACATTAAAAGCTGTCTTTCAAACAGCAGGAGGTTAGAGTTGATAGATTTGGGTTTAAGAAAATGTAAATGCAAAAAAAAAATGTAAATGCAAAAACCTGAGAATTCTAAATATGGATACGTATATTTGGGCTTCGTAAGTAGAGGTGCAGCCATATTTGTTATCTGGATTTAAATGCATTTTATTTTTCTCCCATGCCCCCCAGCCTTCCAACTCTTTATCTCAAATTTTAAAAAATAGGATAAAACTACTACCAAAGAGTGAAATTGATTACTTGTGACATTTTTTTAAGATCCATAGTTTGTGAAGATCTATGTTTTAGAAAGTCTTTTTATAGTTTGTGTTTCACCAAAGTTTCTGGAACAGATTTTTTTGTTTGTCTCAGAATTTATGCTCTACAGCATTTTCTTTTCTTCCTATAACATTGAAATTGCCTCCCCCGTCTCCCCCCCGTCCCTGCATAGTCTTTTACCTATTGGGCAGGGAAGGGAAGTATCCATGGGCCTCACACTTAGGTCCTATTTCAGAGGACAGTGGCAAGTGATTTTTTTTTTAATAAAGCGTTTTTATTTTAGAATAATTTTAGATTTACATAAGAATTTCAAAGATGGTACAGAGTGCTCCTCTGTATTCCTTACCCATTTTCTCTTGTTATGAACATCTTTCATTATCATATTTGTCACAAATAAGGAATTAAGATTGGTACATTACTACTAATTAAATCCCACTCTTTGTTTGGATTTCATCCTTTCCTGTTTCAGAATTCCCAGCCAGCATGCCACATCACATTTAGTTGGCAAGATTCTTTAGATGACTCCATCCTGTGACAGTTTCTCAGACTTTCCTTGTTTTTGATGACCTTGACAGTTTTGAGGAATACAAGTCAGGCGTTCTATAAAATTCTCTCAGTGTGGGTTTGTATGATGTTTTTCTCATGGTTTAAACTGGGGCTTGGGGTTTGGGGGAGGAAGACCTCAGAGATGAAGGGCCATTCTCACCTCATCACATCAAGGGTACCTGCTGTCAGCGTGATGGATCACAGAGGATGTTAACTTCGATGACCCGGCCTGTGTAGTGTTTGTCTGTTTAGAAAAGAATTCTATTTCAACCAGCTCTTCTGTAGTATTCAGAGAGGCAACAGGGAAGAGGTTTGAAGTGTCTGATCTCGAGTCAGGAACTATGAATTCTCAAGGCCTGCCACTCATTTCCTGTGTCATTTCACTTCTTGTGGTCTCACCTGAAATCTACAAGGTTTAAAATTTTGGACAAGGGGGAAACCTTCTGAGTGAGGTCTTCTCATGTCTTGAATTCTGTGTTCTCACATCTTATTTTTATCCCACTTTATCAGTCAGAGTCCCAGTAGAGAGAAAGATGAGTAATGTGGGGAAAATATGATAAAGGAACTACTGACAAAGGTGAACGTGGATATGGTATAAGGGAAACCCTGAGCTCTAGTGCAGCCCATTAGGTCAAGGGCAGCAGAGCACCTGCATCACACCTGGATCTGAAGGGGAGAGAGGAAGGCACGCTTAAGGGGTCCTTGGAACACACATATCCAGACAGCGGGGAGGCTTCCAGAAAGGACCTGTGGCCATCGTCCAAGTGCATCCAGCTCATGACAAACCTGTAGGCATGGAGCTAGTGGACGGAGGTCCCCGACCTCATGCTGCTTCTTCCCTTTAAACTTTTAAAAGTGTTTGCCACGGGATGAATCTAACCTGGGCTAGAGGGCAAGCAAGCCCAGAGGGATGAGACACTCAGGGCACAGAGAAGGATGGAGAAGGATATAGGCCATGTATTTTGGAAGGAAGAAATCCAGCACACCTGTATTTTGAATGCTACGAGTTGCTGTCGAATCAATGCAGCCCAGCGTGTACCATACCCAACTTTATTTAATGTGGTTATTACTTGAGTATTTGCAGAGGCAGAGGACTCTGATTTCCCAGACAGCCCCCGCCAATGCGTCATAATTGTCACTACTGCAATCTGCTGCTGGGTCTTCAGTCCATTCATCGCGGATAATAGACGTGATCTCTCTTCCGTGTCAAAGTTGGAATTATGTGCAGATAGTTGCAATGGACTCTCTGGAGCTCCTCTTCCCCGATAAACACTCAAAATCCTTCCCAAGTGGGGGGGCCATTATCAGTCCAGGTTCCTCTAAGGGGTCCCCCGGGAGTAAGTGTGTAATTCCGTGGGAACACAAACCACTTCCCTAAGGTTCACTGATGCTGCATTGAGACTTCACGTAGAGAGACGAAGAGGGGAGGCAGGGCCCAGGGCCTCCAAGGGACTGGGTCAAGGAGCAGACATGTCATTGTCTCCATCAGGGCCACACGGAACAAAACACCACTCAGAATGGCAGGGGGAAATCTGAGGTCCCCTGGCAAGTGAGTTAGGAACCTGACATGACAGCAGATAGGAAATCGTCCACTTCCTAAAAATGATGACACCATAAAGTTCTGGAGGAAGATGAGTAATTTAAAAAAAAAAAAAAAAGACACCTCATAATATTGTTTTACATTTGACAAAACGTCAGTATTTCTCATGTCGCTTAGGGCATGCTGGCGCTGCCGCTCTTCTGCCCATGTCACAGGTCAGGGGAAAAGAGGCCCAAACCCATTGCTTTAACTATCCCTACCGGATCGATCCAAAGTCCCATCATCCCAGCCCGGGGCCAGACCCCTCGCTGACGCCCAGCAAGTCAGTCTGGAGCAGTGAAGCTTCGTTGGCTGAAGCGGCTGCGCTCACCTTCCAGAAGGGGCCGCCCCGCGCTGCTGTCTCCCTCCCAGGGCGGCTGTGGGCACAGAGAGAGCTCCGGCCCCCTTCCTGGCTCTCGTTCTAGCCGAAGAGACTCAGGGGGACACCCGGGTGAAAATGACTGTCATACTGTCTCGGGCGATCACTCATTGTCTCTTACTTAAGGACCGTGGTGAACAGGCCAGGTGCGCTTGCAGGTGGGGGCTGTGACCTGGGATGGCCTGGGAGCCGAGGCGGGGGAAAGCTTCCCGGACATTGCTCTTTCCCGGATGGTGCTGATCTGGGCTTTTTAACTGACTGAAAATCTACCAAGTGCCGCTTGGACTTCAGTGTTGGTATCCGAGGACCAAGTAGCTGGCGGACCTCAGGGAGCTCTTCCTTCACTCCCCCCATCTTGTTCTGGCTTCTCTCTTCACTCTGAGGACTAGCACGTTGGAAATAGGGTCACGAGCCCTAATCTAAGGATTAGGAACACTCACCGGGGTGGGTATCGTCTCTGCTTTCTGCTGGGAACTGGAGAACCCGGGAAAAGCCAAAGCATGCCTACCTGTGCAAGCCATGCACTGTTTATTTTGCTGAGCACTTTAGAAAACATTTTGAGTATCCTAAGGAAAGAGGGACTGGGTTAAGTACCCTGCCATGGTGAGTACTATGGGAAAAGAGCCTGGGATCAGAGTGAGAGGATCCTAGGTTTGATTTTTGAACGTATCATTTATTTATTTTGTTTAAAGTGTGGGCAGTTTTATTTGTTTTTATTTTTTATTTTTTTATAAATTTATTTTTTATTGGTGTTCAATTTGCCAACATAGAATTAACACCCAGTGCTTGCTCATCCCGTCAAGGGCAGTTTTATTTTTAACCTTTCTGTGTCCTTTATGGGAAAGGTAACGTTTCAAAACTCACCCTGTAGTGCAGTGATTCTCGATCTTGGCTTCACATTAGGATTTCCTGGGGAGGTGTTTGTTTGTTTGTTGTTTTTTTTTTTTAAATATGGATGTGTAAGTCCATTAAATGCCTATAGGTGGAACCTAGGTATGTAAAAATGCAACTCGAATGTGCAGCTAGGATCAAAAACTGCTTAACCAATCACAATTGGAAGGGTTAGTTGTTCAGGGACCCAGAAAATGGCAGGGTTTACTCTAAACCTCTCGCGGATGGGGAAGTGGAAGCTCAGGAGATTTCTAAGTTTGCCCAGAATCACACAACTAAGAGCAGAATTCAGGTCTTTTGAAATCCAGGTCAGCATATTTTCTACAATATTATAGCCTTAACCTGAGTGTCTCATAAGCTATCCAGAGCAGAAAACAGAGTTTGAGATACTCATGTTTTAACAATAAATAATAATAATAATAATAATAATAAATGTTCCTGGAGGCAGCTTGGCAGTGAGGCTGGCCTCCACAGTGGCCTGCACTCTGATTTGTGTCAGATTTGGCTTGCATTTATTTTGAACCAAGAGTCCCAGACCCCATGTCACCAAGTTCAGGCAGGCAACCGACCAGGCACAAGGCAGCACAGAGAGGAGATGGGAGCCAGAGAGAAGATGGGAGCCAGGATGAAACACAAGGTCAATCTTTTAAATTCAAATTTTTGACAGATTTCAAAGCAACCAGAATGAACGGGTGACCTGAATTCCCTTACAGGGTGCTGGTTTACAGGCCTCTGCTTCAGTCCCCACCAAGGTATCAGAAAACATGTTCCGAGATTTTAGGAAGAACTTGGCAGCACGACTGGAGCCAGAGTCCTGCTCTTAGTCCTATATTGCTGGATCATCATCTCTGGACCCGGGGGAACCAGAAGCTGGAGATGTCAAGTCCTGGTCCAAGCTTTCCAGGTGACTGAGTGAGAGTCGGCACAGACTCCTCGCCTCAGGCTCTTCAGGATGCTGCCTTGAGGCCTGGAGCTACACACAGGTTCAGACCCTGGTGACACCACTTCCATGCTGGGAAACTGTGGGTGAGTTACTCTCTCTTTACTAAGGCTTGTTGCTGCTGCTGCTGTTGTTGTTTTCCTACTATCACAATTAGAATAACAAAACTAGTTACTTCGTGACGTTGTTACAGGGAGTAAGTGCAACAGTGCATGTGGAAGGTGTTGCTCCCTGCTTGGTCCAGAGGGATGCTTGTGGTAGCTGCTCCCTTTGTCACGTTGTCCTTCTGTTGTGCTGCATCGCTTCCGGTCCCAAGTAACGACCGTTGGGAGTTCTTGATGCTTTCACGGACTGGGTATTTTCCGACCGGCCCTGTCTCCTCCTGCAAGCCTCCTCTCTTCAGCATCAGACCTTAAATTACACTTGAGGTCACTCTGTGGCGGGCTCCCTATATGGTGAATTCTAAGCTGCAAGCTTGGTGCTGGCAACTAGGATAGCGCAGCCTTAAGGCCGATAGGTATGTACCTGCAGCCGGGGACCTGGTATCTGGCCTCTCTGGGACAGGACAACTCCTGTTAACAGTGTATCCATGAGCAAAAGGAAAAAAAAAATATATATATATGGTCTAAGAGGAAAAGGAAATAACTAGAATCAGAAGCTTGTAAATGTTCAGACCTCCCGGACCCCGGAAGCAATGAAGCAATGACATAGTCTTCCCATAGCCCGAGCCAGGGGGGTTCGGCTTAGTGTGCCCGGCTGCAGGGCCTCGATGCATGGATGCATGGGTGGGCATCCTGCAGACTTGGGGAGGGGCCCGTGAGCACAGAGGGGGGGCCGGGGGCACCTTCTCCAAGCCTCTCCAGGCAGCCCCCACGGTCGCTGATATTCCTGAGCGGGAGGAGGCTTCCAGGGGCTCCGGACAGTGGGTGGAGAAAGAGCTCCTGGATCCCTGGGGTAGAGGCGGCCCCCCGCGGGCCCCCTGGCCTGGTGGCTGCTGCGACCCAGCTCGGCCTCCGCGGGCCCTCGTGCGCTCCCCGCCCGCGGCCACAAGGTGGCGCTGCAGATTAAAGCGAACCACCGCAGGCCTCCTGCCCGCTCCCAGGTGAGGCGGGCCAGTCCTACCTGGGCGCCCAGGGCCTCTCATCCCCGCCGCTCATTCTACACCTGGTGACAGCGAGGCTCAAAGACGAGGCTAGCCTGATGCGGGAGCTCCCGGGCTGCACACAAATTCCCAGGGGTTGGGCAGGGAAATGCATTACCTGTTGTTAGGCACCTGCATCATGGGATGTGGGCTGGGGGGGGGGGTGGCAAATGTGACATTTGCCAACGTGTTTATTTAAAGAATAGTTTCCTTTATTCCAGGGGGTAGGAGAGATTAGAAACGTAAATGCCGGAGGACAGGGGTTGTACCTACTGGGCTTGCCACCTGGAAGATCCCAAGGTTGGGTTACAGACGGTTACTGATCTATGGTTCCTAACTCGTGTTAGGACCCTGTGCCTTTGGAATTGTTCCACCTCAGACTAGATTTCTAGAACTGCGTGGGGCAAGGTCCCTTCCCCCTTTACGTCATGTTTACTCGGTCAATGGTTATTGGGTGCGAGGTGAGACCCTTCCAGGTGCAGGGGCCGGGCTGTGCACCTCCTGGGAGCCTGGCCTTGTGTTTGGTACCGTGGAGATGATGGCAGACAGAGGGTCACTGAGGGCGCTCTCCTTCTCTCTGAGGTTTACTGCTCACCCCCTCCTTGACCTGAGGAGGCCACGGAGATTGAGCAGGGACGTCCAGAATGCCTGTCCCCTTAGCCTTTTCCTCCTCCTTGGCTCCTCCCCAGAACTCAGGGTCCAGCTTTGCTTCCGACTCTTGGGGAAGCCACATGGCCTCCGATGTCCAGTGGCAGAGTCCAGTCCGTGGATGGGCCTGGTGAAATCACCTTGCTGCTCAGTTGGTCCCTCTCCGAGTCAACTGAGGAAAATCACTTTGCTTTGGGTTGGTTGCTGGTGTCTAAAATTCACTCCCTCGAAGCTGAACACCCTATAGTTCTAGATCATCTAACACCCTCCTCTTCCGAAGCTTGGTGGCGACTGAACCTTCTCCCCCACTGCTTCTGTTTGGGTTCCTTTGTACCAAAACATTGGCCGTCCACTGAGGGGTCCCTGATGACTGAGTCTGGAATGTGTATTCTTTGGAAAGCTCTGAGGTTGGACTTGAGGGAAAACGAGATGCCATCGCACTGCTTTAGAAAAATTCTCTCCCATCAGAGGAAAAATCAGTGATTCTCAGAAGGAATGACAAAAAAACAATCATCAACCCAGATGAAGTTTCAGTACTGTTTTGTGGGGAGTTTTTTGTTGTTGTTGTTCATATAAGCTGAATGACCTCACTCGAGATCCTGAATTCCTTGGAGTGATGATCAAGAGTAGATCAGACTCTCTGACTCACAATTTACAAATCTCTGCAGGTAAAAATCCCTATGGTATGGAAACCACCAGTGTTGGAGAGGGGTACCAAACTCCACCATCCGTTTCCAGGGTTGGGTTCAGAATCCTTCCCTCCTGAAACTGTGCTCTAGGTTTGGTCTCTCTAGCCACAAGAAGTTTTGTTGACTGAGTCTCCAGCCGCCTCATCATCCCCACCCCACCTTCCATTCTGCTAGCTTAGAGCCCTCTTCTTTCTTTGTCTGATTCCTTCCCGGACCATTTCTAGACCCTTCTTCCACCCCACTATCCGGTGTCCTTTACAGAAGGGTGGTGGCCAGAACCATCTGGTCCCCCACGTAAGCTCCCTCATGCAATGTCTTCATGCTCGTTCCTGTGCTCGGCAGGGCGATAAGGAGATGAAGACATGGCCTGGGTCTTCCAAGAGCAAAGCCAAGGTATCAAAACCAAGGTATCAAGTATTGGTAAACACAGGGAACGGAAACAAAAGGCAAGAGGTTTAAAGTAGTTTTCCATGGGTGGAACAGAAAACAGCACATATAACAGAGTTCTTAGCACATCATTCGTATTGTCAAGTTTCTGGATGTTCTTATTCTGTTCCCAATACTTAATTAAAATGGGTGTCTTCACTTATTGCCAATGAATGTCACCGAAGTGAATATTAAAGGCAAATGCCTTCCCGGCGGCCAGGCTAGTCACATCCTTCCTTTTGTTTGCCTCCCTTAAGTCAGAGATGTTTGAATACCCAGAGCAGGCATTTTGTATCATTAATCCCTTTCTTTGGTGTGAATTGACACAGCTGAGATTCATGGAGAGAATGGTGTTCCCGCCCAAGCCAGGCTGGACTAGATGGTGGTGGTGGGTTCCTCTTGCAAAGGAACTCATCCCTGCAGCAAAGGATGGTTTCTTCCTCGTGGCTGATTGCACTTGTGAGGTGGTCAGGTCAAGGTGAACAGCACTCTGGAGATGTGGGGGCCGCGCTGTGTCTGTGACCTGTGGCTGAGCCTTGCTGTGGGCTCTTCACCATTTCAATGGAAGCAGGGAAGGGTGGTGGAGTAATTGTCCAGCTAATTCAAGGGCCCCTCTGCTTTTCTGAAATTCCAGTAGTCTCTGAAATTCCAGGGACTCCCTTACATCCATAGAACATGCTGCCAGGTACAGGTCAGAGTCAAGGTCTCGCTTCCTCATCCTGACAGCCCTGCGAGGCAAGTGTGCAGCTATCAGTTTATAGCTGAGGACATGGAGGCTGTGAGATTGTGAGAACCAGGTCCTAGATAGTGCAGGAAACACAAGGCAAAGAAACAGAAGCTGAACTTAAACTCAGGGCCTTTGACCTCAGAACCCTTGACGAGCCTTCATGCCCCACAGCTGCCTCCAAGACACACCCCTTCACATGTCCTGGGACTGTTTGCAAAGCCCTAGTCACACAAGCCTAGCTCATTTACTCCTCACAGCAACCATCTGGGATTGGTATAAGTGTCCCCGCTGTATAACCAAGGTGGAAGGATGGGACTCTCTCTGTGTGTATGTAATCAACGGAATACCCCCCTCCCCTCTTCACGTTCTAGAAAACATGGTGGAGCAAAATCAGAATAAGCCCGATTTCCTCTGCTTCTCTTTCTTCCCGGACAGTGAAAGTTTCCCTTCACAAAAATATTCCTAAAGCCCTGTAAGATCTAAAACTTTGAAACAAAATTTTCATTAATTTTAATATAATTTATATCCCATGAGTAAAAAACTAGAATTATGTGGTTTGTAAAGATGCTAACTATGGAAATCAAAGTTCGACTCTCTCAGTTAACTATAACTTATGTTTATTGAAAATTTACAATTGACCAAGAGCTTTTGTATATATCTATCTAATTCTTCCAGTAATCATACAAGATAGATATTATCTCCACCTACAGATGTGGAAACAGAGGCATAGAGACGACCATAAATTTCCCAGTCGCTTACTGTTAGAGCTCAGTGATGCAAAATACCATGTGCAAGTTCTTGGGATTTTCCATACGGGACAATCCTATCTTTTCTCCTCTGCCTCTAGAAAACACTCCTGCCAGCTATTGTGAAGGTCTTAATGGCGTTAGTTTAAGAAAGGTCTTACTTTAAAAAAGAAAAAAAGGTTGCTGGAGATGCGACACAAAATAGGTGAGAAAGGAGGCCTTACTCATTCTGTCATCTCAATTTAGGGTCACCTTCCTATGTGGAAACACAGATGCCAGCTTCTCTGTTTGTTTGACGCCAAATCATAAACATGCATCTCAGATCTTGGTGAAACAGCAGGACGGTGTATGTCCACCTGCTGCCCTGCTGAGTGGTCAGAGCTCCCAGCTCAAGTAACCTTCACTCCACTCACTGGTTGGGATGCATGGATTTGCCAAGGAACTTCTGAGTGCCTGTACTTGGTTGGCACCAGACCCGAGCTGGAATAAATAATTTGAAGGAAAAGATGAAAATCACCAACACATTTCACCCTATAGTTGGATAGATTTAAGAGCACCCTAGAGTTCGATAGATTTAAGAACACAGAATTAGAAAGGGCCTTAGCCACTTTCCCATCCAGTGGGTTCCTAGAAAGGGAAGTGATCTGCCTAAGATCCCACAGCAAGTCAGTTACAAAGCTGGGTCTGATCCCTAAGGAAGATTCTTTCCTTGCATTATTCAGTGAAAATTTACTAAATCCTCAATAGCTATCTGGCACGACGGATGCAATAAAGGTCAGTCATGGACCTGCCATCCAGGCCAAGTAGGAAGCAGTAGTAAACAGAATTACAATTTATTACAATTTTATTATGCCCAAAAAAGGTTATAATAATAAAGAATAATAATAGCTGATGTCTATTGAGTGGAAAACCTAACACTGTAATGACCCCAAGCAGTGGATATGTCCTCGTTTTAAAGATGTGAAAGGAATCAGGAATGTAGAGGTTAAGTATTTACCCAAGGTTATATCCAATAAGTAAAGGAACTAGGGTGATGAGTACAACAGAAGCTTTAGGGGGATCAGGCAAAGAGAAATGCCTACATTATCCTAGGAGACAGGAAGCAGTGGTTACTGAACTGGATTTTTAAGGAAAACTAGGACTAGCCAGGTAAAGGGGGAAGGGATATGAGACTGTGATTGAATAGAATAGTAGTGGGTGGTAGATTCCATTAAGGTAAAGAAACACAAGAAGTAAAGAAAATAGAGTGATATGATGTAGCCATACTGGAGGTAAAAAGTAATATTAAAAAAAAAAAAAGTAGTCATTTCCTCCAAGAAAGGCAGCAAAGAGGAGGGAAGAGGAACAAAGGGCTAATTAGACAAATTTTAACATGGCAGACTCAAACGCAACCATGTCAGTAGTTACACTAAATGGGAATGTGAAAGTTGAAAACACTCTAGAAAAAAGTATCAGAGAATCATCCTACTGTAAACAAAGTAGATCTAAGTGGTTGCTGACTATAAGCAGCGCACTTTAAGTTTAAAAACACAGGCTAAAAAGTACAAGAGTACAAAAAACAAAAATATAAAGAGTAAAAGGTATGAAAGGATAAAATATGGACACCGCAACCGTAAGGAAACTAAGGTGGCTATGTTAATATCAGTCCAAATAGGCATCAGAAAAATGAATATTTCTAGAAATAAAGAGGGACATTTTGTAATAATAAAAGCAGTTGAGTCAATTCACCTAGAAGACTATCCTAAATGTGCGCACACACACACAACAGTGGAGTTAAAAAGGCACGAGCAACACCTGATAGGAATGAAGAGTGAAACCTGCATATCCATGCTACAGGCTTCAACATTCCTCTGCTAGTAATTGATAGAACGTGTAGACAGAAACTGAGTTCAAATGCAGGACCCCAAAACAGCACTGTTAACAAAGCTATTCTAATTGGCATTTATAGAACACTCCACCCAGCAACAGCAGAAAACACATTCTTTTCATGTGTGCGTAAACCATTCACCAAAATCAACAATTTACTGGACAATAAAGTATCAATAAATTTTAAATTATTGGATAGAAAAACAAGGGTTTTAGATATGTTCTCATCCTTAACATAAACTGATTACATAGTCATCGTCAATAGATTTATTCAGTTAATAGTATTACAGTTTAAGCCTATTATTCTATTAACTCATTGTGTGACTGTTGGCAAGTTTCTTTGTATCTCTTGACCTCAGTTTATCCAAACATAAATGTCTAGTATTAACTAGACAATGTTTCCCTAAGTTCTTTTCCACTGTTATTTATAAAACCAGTGCCTATCACAGTGCCTATTCTATACAAGGGCATTGCAACAGTTATTTGTCCAAAACATGTTAAATGAATTAATAAGCAATTGTCCTGATGTAAGAGATGCTGGACAGCACACTGCTGCATTTCCTCCCTTATGTTCCTGGCTTTCAATGTGTCTTCTTTGCAAAAATGCAAGAGATCAGAGGGTTAGAATCCCATGTTCTTACTGAAATACTTACCCCTACTTAATTCATTGTGAACTCTAATGGATGTGTGGTTAAAAGGACAATTCTCAATTATCTGCTGTCTTTAGGTAAATGACAATAATATAAGCATTTGTTTGTTAGAGCAGTATATAAAAATATGCTGATTTATATGTTATTCAGAATGTTATTAATGTCAGTGAAATGTGAACTAGCAATAATGCATTCATGTAAAAATTTCACATTATGCATTGATTTTGTTCCAATCCATTTATGGTATCTTACAAAATCTATTTTGCTGTTGGAAACATGAATTCCATAATATAAAGTATCACAAGGTACTGATCACTTTAAGAATAATCATATATATGGTCATATATACATATATATGATGATTTTATATATATATATATGTATATATATCATGATTTTGCAACTGTTTTTCACCTAATCTCAGGGTGAAAAATATATAATTCCATATTCTTCAAAGGGTAATCTGTAAAACCATAGTCACACAGGCTGTAAATGCTGTAAGGAAAGAGAGAAGGGGAGAATGCCAGTTTCAAAAAAGTGTTGGAAGCAATGACCATAATAAGTTCACAGGACTTTAGAGATCTTTTAATATCTTTATGTGTATTATAAATATCAAAATGGTGGGGAGATGGATCATTGTATAAAGGACTTCCAAAGCATTTCCCCATGCTTAGTGTCCTGTAGCTGATGTAACAAATTACTGCAAACTCAGTGGCTTAAAACGACACAGAAAATTGTTCTCTTCCAATTCCGGTAGGTAAAAGTCCAATGAAATGTATTATCACAGGGCCACCTTTCCTATGGAATCTTGGAAAGAACCTGTTCTTTGCTTCTTCCAGCCTCTAGTGGCTGCTGGCATTCCTTGATGTGCGGATGTGTTGCTCTGACTTGGTCCCTCATGACCACATTGCCTCTTCTCCTATGTATGTATGTTGAATCTTCCTCTGATTCACTCTTGAAGGATATTTGTCCCTGAATTTAGGGACCATGTAGATAATCCAGGACAAGTTCCCCCTCCCCAAATCCTTAGTTTAGTCACAACTTTTGCAATATCAGTAATGTTCACAGATTCTAGGGGTTAGGAGGTGGGCATATCCCATACTCAGCCTATAATACCATAGGAACATGGTTCTCTTTTGCCCATTATGTATCACTCAGCAAGTAGTTTTGAGCTACATGACTACTATGTGTGAGGCATGGTTCTAGGCCCTAGCAATTCAGCAACACATAAAACTCTGTCAGAATAAACTTAAAAAAAAAAACAAAAAACAAACCTCCACCTCTAATCAATAAAGTGTGCTTTAAAAATGCTAAGAAGTCATTAACACATTTGAAAATACATACACCCTGAATACGTTTATCTATGCTTTCATTCAGTAATTCAGCCAATTTAGAAAATATTGTTTAAATTCTTCATATTTATCAGGCATTAAGATGGAGAAGTAGGCGAATAAGGCTGGGCTTCTGGCTCCATGAAGCTTGGATCTGCTTGGGAGGATAGAAGCATAAAAAGTCAAACCCAGAGTCTTAAGAGAGTCTATTAGGAATATAAAGCAAGAAAAAAAATTGAAAAATTGAGTTGTCAGTAGACAAAATGAGATAATTGAAATAAAGTTCTCATGAGTGAATGACAGCTTGGATACAGTAAGGAGTAAAGTAGTAGACTAGAAAATGAGATCAAAGAAGATTCCTAGATGGTGTCAGAAAGATTAAAAATATGGAGGGAAAAAAGCAGAATGTCAGTATCCTTGTAATATACGTACTGGAACAGAGTAAAAAACAATGGAGAGGAACTCATATTTGAAGAAATAACAATTGCAAATCTCCCCAAATTAAAAATAAGTAAATAAAAGTAGCATTTCAGGTAGAAAATTCTCAAAGTGTTAAATAATGTGGATAAAGAAATCAAAACAAACAAGAAACAAAGAAATAAACAACCAATCATAGGGCATAAAATTAAAGGCCAGAAAAAAACCTGATACAATTCTGGAGGGGAAAAAAAAAACCAAAAAAAAAAAAAAAAAAACCCACATGATTTACAAAGGACTGGGATGTTAGGTCAAAATCAACATTCTGTATGCAGCACTGGATTCAAGAGGTGAGTGGAAAAATCCTTTCAAAGTGTTTTTTCTTTTTATTAAAGCACGTGTATATTAAGTTCCAATGCAAATGTAAAATAAGCTAAGGCATACAAAGTGTCTGAAGTTTCAATACAAAAATACTGTGTTTGAAGATGCTTTAATAGACAGTCATAGAGCAAGTAGATAATCTCTTTTCCGGAGGAAACCAGGGAATGAAGTTAAGTAGGTTAGTAGAGGTTTTTATCTCATTCAGTGATAACTCTCCCATAAACAGTAGAGGAAAGAGAAGGCAAATATATGGGAATTCAGACTAAAAGTCCATATGATACAATGAGGGAATGAATAGAGGGGAGAAGATCAAGTAAAAAGGCCCAAACGTTTGTCTTAATCAGAGGAAAAAAAATACACAGTGAAAGAATTGATGAGAAAATTAATAACAAAAATGTAATAAATTGGTTCTAAATTTTCAAGAACATTTGAAAGAAATACATATGACTTTCAACACAGCAGAATAAAATTTACCCAGTGGATGGTAGAAAAGGTGAAATAGAAAGAGAAAGCATGGCAAAGAGTACAAAATAAATTTGTAGAAACCAGTGTCGTCATACCAGTACAGTGATACATTTAGTGTATATGGCTTAAATTCATTGCTCAAAAGCCAGAGGTTTTCAGATTGTATTTTTAATGCCAAGATCTACTAATTTGTCTTCTTTTATTAAAACAAATAAAAATAAAAGGATATAAATAATATACACAAAATATATAGAAACATGCCTATGACACTGTTTACCATGGGAGGCTGATATAGCAATTTTCATGACATAAGTATGATTTGAGATAAAAGTGAGCATAAGACTAAAAGAACAGTATAATTGGATGGACAATAGATAAAAAATGTACAATGTTCATAAATATACATGCACTTAGCTCAAAATGAATAAAGCAACATCCATAGAACTACAGGGAAAGATAAATGTGCAAGTACTTTGTAGGTTAAGATTTTAACACTTTCTTCTAATCAAGTGGACTTCTAAAAATAAGCAAAAGTATTTTAAATACTGCAAAAATACAATTAATAGGCACAAACCAATAATAGATACATAATCCTAGACCCAACAGAGAATATAGATTTTTGTCAAGGGCATTTGAAACATTCTCAAAAAATTAAACATGAGAGGTCACAACGTGATACTGAATAATAAAGAGGGAACAAAATGTGCAATTCTTAAAAGGGCCTCAGTAAAAAACACATTTAAATGAAGACTGAAGGAGAGAGATTGAGGTCCGTGACGGTCTGGAGAAAGAATATTGCGGACAGAGAGAACATAGACTCTTTTATACCCAGCTGGTTGGCAGATTTTTAAAAGTCTGAAAGCATTGCACGTTACTGCGTATAAAGGGGATGGTGATATGAGAAACTACCCTTCTGTACTGCAGGTGAGTGCCTGAACGAGTACAGCCATCCTGCAAAGCAAATCTGATGGTTCCAAGTGAAATTGCATATGTCAATGTCCAGGAACCCAGGAATGCTGCTTTTAGGTACCTACTCCAGAAAAAGCCATACACAGGTCAGTTAACGCACATGCATGACACACTGATTCATAAAATATATGTGGTAGTGGGGAAATAGAGCCAACTGAAATGCCTACTACCAAAATATTGGAAAATTAAAAAGGGGAGGGTATTTATGATGGAGTAGAGTCACAGAAGAAATAGATGTACTTTGAAAAATAAGGTTAGACATTGAAAACAGAGTATTTATTGAATCAATAAAGAAATAAAATAAACAGGAAACTTATAATTTTATTTATGTAATTGAAAAATATACATATATAAAATATTTTTCAAGTTTGATGATACATCTAAGGAAACATCAAATACATTAGGGTGGATGCTTTAGGAAAGAAAGAGAAGAGAGGGAAGGGAGAGGCAGTGAATGGAACATAAAATATAAAATAAAATAAAACAAGTGTGGGGCCTTGAAAGAATCAATGATAATTACCATGAAATAAAGAGTAATATTGACTCAATTAAATGCCTCATCTGAAGTTGAAAATAAAAACAATGCGATGCAATCCAACAAAAAAGATGAAAATAAAATTATGTAAGTAGTATGTAAAGACAAAAGCAAGAGGCACAGACTAAAAGCTAGGAAGAAATAGGCCGACATATTTATAGTAGTAGTAGTTGTTGTTGTGTGTGCATGTGTGTGTGTAGACAACCAGCACACACACTACTAGTTGGTTGCATATGGATGTTTTATATGGTTTCTAGCATTTTCTTTATTTTTCACATTTCCTCCATTGAGCCTCTATTCCTTTCATAATCAGGAACAAGGGAAAAAAAATGACACAGAAAAACTTGTGCCTAAGGCATCTATAGTCCATTCTGGCATTTTGGTTTTTAATGTCATAACATATGAAAGAAACACAAAATGAATTAAAAAAGATCAAACAAACAAAGAAAATGGCTGATGAAATTATTAAAACGAATAGTGAAGGAAAAGCAAAGTTCTCAATTGTTGACATGCTCCCTCCCTCCCCCTCACCCCCATCCTAAAACTAGTGCACAGACAGACCTGACTGCATCTCAAGCCTAGTTTAGCTGTTCCTGGAGCATATGGGAAGCTCAAGTTCTTTCTCTGCTGTTTTGTTGACGAGTTAAATAAGGAGGCTTTGGCTCTCTCCTAAAAGGGCCTCATCGTTGAGACTAAAGTTTAAAAGGAGTATCATTACTAAGCCTGCAAAAATGGTCATGCCAATGATGAGATGGAAAAAAACAGACATGTGGCACTTTCTAAAGAAATAATAATTTTTTTAAAGGATAATTCCCCGAAGTCGAGTCTTGGGTATTTTTAACTTCCATGAGCTATTTAAAAAAAAAATCAGACTTTTGAACCTAAATCAGGAAATCCAGTTCAGACCCTCACAATTATGCTGCCTTAGGTCACAGAAAGATAGGCCATGGCCATCTTGGAATTCCAAGAAATTCACAAGTTTAGAGCACTGTATCCTAAGAGATGGCAGTGGGCTTTCTTAAAATCAGGATGAAAGCAGTTCATCCCATTTCCTCTTATGGTATCCTTTGGTACAGACAAAATCCACTAGGAAGGACTGTTCTGGGCTGAAACCTCTAAAAACTCTTCCCCAGTGATAGAATTTCTTTCATCTCAATAACAGAGGTATCACAGTTTGTTACTTTCAGAAAATTTAAATGTTTCTCCTCTATAGTAATTTAATTCTCCTCCTCCTCCTTTCTTCTTAATTTGTTTTTAATTTCTTCATCCTCCTTTATCTTTCTTCTTCTTCCTTTTTCTCCTTTTTTTTTGGGGGGGGTATATTTTTTTTTATTGAAGTTCGATTTGCCAACATATAGTATAATGCCCAGTACTCATCCCGCCAAGTGCCCCGCTCAGTGTCCATCACCCAGTCACCCCAAACCCCCGCCCACCTCTCCTTCCACTACCCCTTGTTCGTTTCCCAGAGTTAGGAGTCTCTCATGTTCTGTCTCCCAATCTGATATTTCCCACTCATTTTCTGTCCTTTCCCCTTTAATCCCTTTCACTATTTTTTTATAGTTCCTGAATGAGTTTGCCCTTCTCTGATTGACTTACTTCACTCAGCATGATACCCTCCAGTTCCATCCACGTTGAAGCAAACGGTGGGCATTTGTCATTTCTAATGGCTAATATTCCACTTTATATATAGACCACATCTTCTTTATCCATTCATTTGTTGATAGACACCCAGGCTCCTTCAACAGTTTGGCTATTGTGGACATTGCCGCTATAAACATCGGGGTGCAGGTGTCTTGGTCTTTCACTGCATCTGTATCTTTGGGGTAAAACCCCAAAAGTGCAATTGCTAAGTCATAGGGCAGCTCTATTTTTAACTCTTTGAGGAACCTCCACACAATTTTCCAGAGTGGCTGCACCGGTTCACATTCCCACCCACAGTTCAAGAGGGTTCCCCTTTCTCCACATCCTCTCCAACATTTGTTGTTTCCTGTCTTGTTATTTTCAACCATTCTCACTGGTGTGAGGTGCTTGTTGGCCATGTGTATGTCGTCTTTGGTGAAATCTCTATTCATGTCTTTTTGACAGGGATGTCCACTCTCACCACTTCTATTCAACATAGTACTAGAAGTCCTAGCCTCAGTAATCAGACAACAAAAAGAAATAAAAGGCATTCATATTAGCAACGAAGAAGTCAAACTCTCCCTCTTTGCAGATGACATAATACTGTACATAGAAAACTCAAAAGACTCCACCCCAAGATTGCTAGAACTCATACAGCAATTTGGCAGTGCAGCGGGATACAAAATCAATGCCCAGAAGTCAGTGGCATTTCTAAACACTAACAATGAGACTGAAAAAAAGAGAAATTAAGGAGTCAATCCCATTTACAATTGCACCGAAAAGCATAAGATACCTAGGAATAAACCTAACCAAAGAGGTAAAGAATCTATACCCTAAAAACTACAGAATGCTTCTGAAAGAAATTGAGGAAGACACAAAGAGATGGAAAAACATTCCATGGTCATGAATTGGAAGAATTAATATTGTGAAAATCTCTATGCTACCCAGAGCAATTTACACATTCAATGCAATCCCTATCAAAATACCATGGACTTTCTTCAGAGAGTTGGAAAAAATCATCTTAAGATTTGTGTGGAATCAGAAAAGACCCTAAATAGCCAGGGGAATATTGAAAAAGAAAACCAGAGCCGGGGGCATCACAATGCTGGATTTCAAGTTGTACTACAAAGCTGTGGTTATCAAGACAGTGTGGTACTGGCACAAAAACAGACCCATAGATCAATGGAACAGAATAGAGAACTGAGAAATGGGCCCTCAACTCTGTGGTCAACTAATATTTGACAAAGCAGGAAAAACTATCTACTGGAAAAAGGACAGTCTCTTCAATAAATGGTGCTGGGAAAATTGGACAGCCACGTGCAGAAGAATGAAACTAGACCATTCTCTTACACCAAACACAAAAATAAACTCAAAATGGATGAAAGATCTAAAGATGAAACAACAATCCATCAAAATCCTAGAGGAGAACACAGGCAACACCCTTTTTGAACTTGGCCACAGCAACTTCTTGCAAGATACATCTATGAAGGCAAGGGAAACAAAAGCAAAAAATGAACTACTGGGACTTCATCAAGATAAAAAGCTGCTGCACAGCAAAAGAAACAGTCAACAAAACTAAAATACAACCTACAGAATGGGAGAAGATGTTTGCAAATGACCTATCAGATAAAGGGCTAGTTTCCAATATCTATAAAGAAGTTAATAAGCTCAACAGCCAAGAAACAAACAATCCAATCATGAAATGGGCAAAAGACACGAACAGAATTTTTTTCTCCTTTCTTCATCATTATCAGAAAACTTAAGTGCTAACTGAGTGAAATGCATTTCAAGAAGTAGAACTGATTGTCAACCATGGGGCAGTTATGATGCCATCCTTTTCATTATTTTAACAGACCCATGTTTTTATTGTCAGTTATTGCCAGTAATTGGTTTTGCCGTTTTCATAGACATGGCTAAGGCCTTGGATGAATTCTATCCCAAGATACTCATTTTATAAATGGAGTGGAGGTACTAATTGCTTATACCTCTCAAAATGGACAGATACTATGCTAAATTCTTAGATTTCATAAAATATTACAAACACCCCATGTGATACCTCTAAATCTTTTTTTTTTTAAAGATTATTTGAGAGAGTGAGTGAGAGAGAGCATGATTGGGGGGTGGAGCAGAAAGAGAGAGAGAGAAGCAGACTCCCCACTGAGCAGGGAGGCTGATGTGGTCTCAATCCAAGGATTCCCGCATCATGACTAAGCCAAAGGTAGATACATAACCAACCAAGCCAAACAGGTGCCCCCAGCCCTGCCCTTGTAATACATATAATCTAAGATACAGATGAGCAAACTGAGCGTTAGAGAATATAAATTTTACCTCTTCGGAGAGTTACAAAAAGATGGAGATAGCAACTAAATCTGGATTCATGTCATACCCAAACCAGTACTATTTCTACTCTTTTGTATTGCCTCTGAGAGAAGGCAGGGAGCTAAATTAAGTGGCAGAGCTTAGGTTTAAGACCCGTTTATGTTGAGCATAACTGACTTTCCACTGTAATGCATTGATTTTTTTCTTTGTAAAATTATTTCAGCTTACCACAGAATGATGTATTATTTTTAACATTCAGACTTTGAAATTTCCCCTATGTGTTTCTTCAGCTGGATAATATATAAAGCATGGTATATTAGATAAGTGTCTTCTGAGAACTTAGACTTTATAAAAATAACAAGTTCTTGTGAGTATTCATGTGAGCCCATTATAAAATAATGGTTGGCAATTTCTTCTCAGTGGTATACAGAGGACAGCATGTAAGTTCAGTCCAAGAAACATTTACTGAGCAGCTATTATGAGAAAGTCTTTGGAGACACATTGGAGACTAAAATTGTCTCTGGTCTCAAAAGGAGGAAATACACAAAAATAGAGAATCATGATTAATTGGGTCCCATGCCAAATTAGGAACAAGCCCAGAGAGTCTAGCCAGCACAACAGAGGGGTCCCTTCCCTGGCCTGAATGTATAGGGTGGAGAGAACAGTAAGGAATATTCCCTGGAGATGATAATTGATTCTGAAGTTTGAATAACAGAAAAAGTCAGCTAAGTGGAAAGAAGAAAACCCTTAGAGGAAGTACTGTGAGCTAAAGGCCCAGGGTCAAGGAACCTATGGGAAATTTAGAGGGTTGTGCTTATATTGATTTATCTCAAGCATAGATGTCTTGTAGGCGGCTAGTGAGAGAAGGTTGAAAATATAAGTAGGTATTTTCCCTGTAGAAGGTCCTCTAAAGGAGGCTGAGGAACAGCAGTGACTTCTCTGGACTGGGTGGGGTTGGAGCATTGTGATGAGACTATAATTAGGAGCCATGTGATCAATGACTTCCCCTTTTTCTATTGTATTGAGGAGGAAGCTGACTCCAGAAAGAGAAAGTGACTTTCTCCAAGTGCTGCATCTGCTTAATTGTCAGAGCCAAGGCCAGAATTCAGATTCTTTCATTTATTCATTCAGCCATTTGGTAATAAAACACCTATAACTGTGAGGCTAATGTGAGACAGAGCCCCACCCTTATGGGTTTACCTATCCCTAGGTGGTTTTTTTTCAAATTAAAGTATAATTAATATCTAATGTTACATTAGTTACAGGTGTACAATATAGTGATCCAATAATTCTAGACATTTCTCAGGGCTCATCAAGAAAAGTATACTCTTCATCTCCACAATCAGTTTCACCCATTCTCCTACCCATCTCCTCTCTGGCAATTAACTACCAGTTTATTCTCTGTATTTAAGAGTGTTGTTTTTTTTTTTTTTAAATCTCTTTTTTTTGTTTTGTTTTGTTTCTTAAATTCCACATATGAGTGAAAATCCATGGTACTTGTTTTTCTCTCACACTCTTATTTCACTTAGTATTCTACCCTTTAGGCCCATCCATGTTGTTGCAAATGGAAAGATTTCATTCCTTTTTATGGTTGAGTAATATTCCATTGTATATATATATACAGTATCTTTATCCATTTATCCATCAATGGACACTTGGAGTGCTTCCTTATCTTGGCTATTGCAAATAATTCTGCAATAAACATAGGGGTACATGTATCTTTTCAAATTTACCACTAGCTATTTTTAAATAACTACCATTTATTGAGCTATTACTATGTACTGGAAATGGTGATGAGTGATTTAAGCTATCTCCTTAATACCTCTCATCCCCTGATTCCCTCTAGAATCTGAATCTCTAAGAGTGGATAACCTGTCTACCTTATTTTGTTGAGGTGTTTCCAGAGCCTAGAATTGTCTCTAGCGTATAGAAGGAGCTCAATAAACATTTGAGTAAAATAAATCATTTTATTAATTGGTCCTTTCGTTCTTTTCTTTTTTCCATTAAGATAAGAAATTCTCATGACTTCCAATCCAATGATCTTGGCTTTGGACATGTCTTCTCTATTCACATTCTCATCCACCCCATTTTCTGGGAAACTGGGGAAACAGCCACAAATATAATCCCATTTTCAAAGAGCTTGATCTTTTTTCCCAAGGCTCTGACACAATCCCCAGATGTGCATGGAGCCAAATGTGTGTCCCAGCAGCCTCTTCTAAGAGGAGGGAATGCTGGGATCCCATGGCGTAGATATGCAGGTGGTACCCATCCTAACACTGGGGAGACAGGACATTGAGGGGATGTGCCATGTTGGGACAGGATGTTCCTATGGGGGCAGATTCCCAGGGGACTCTGGAAGAAAGGCTATGTGTGCATCTAAGGGTGGCTACAAGACCCCATCTCCCAGGGCTGCTGGCCTGATGTGGAGACTCAGCTGTGTGCTCTGGCAAAGCACATGCTTCCCCACTTTAACTTTGTGCACATGCTACTATTTAAACTCTCTATAGGTTTCATCTGGGATCCAAAGCTCCTTTTACAGGATTCCAACGCACAATTGGGACCACTTGACCTCCTTTTTGTCCCCTGCCCTTCTCCCTCTGCCAATTCTCCCCACCAGTCCTCTGATTTTTCATGAAATATCATGTTTGAAATAATAAATAAAAGAGCATTTGGAGTACTATGGAGTCATAGGGTCATAAAATCATGAAGAATCTAAAAAGTAATTGAACCCAATGTCCCACTGAATTCAGGGGAAATGATCCTTTAAAAAAAATCTTAGAACCTGGAAAGTTGAAGTGATATGAACAAAATCACTTGTTTATTAGTGAAATGCTTGGTTTTTATCTCAGTGACTAGAATAGGGGCACCTCGGAGTGCTCAGAAACTGGGAGGACCCTGGTTTTCTCAACCTACTGGCATACAGAGGGATCAAGGAGGTTGAGGATGAGGAAAGAGAACCTTTGGTAAACAAGGATGCGAATAGCAGTTTTTAATTTGAGCTTCGTGCTGGCTGTTGAGTGAATAATTTACAAAGTAATGTGCAATACTTTGCAAGCAAATGGAAAACTTTATGTAAACAAAATCATAGTGACCCCTTGATCCCTTTTCACCACAAAAGATTCTGAGGTTCCTTAAAGTGCCTAAAATACACAGGATACAGGATGATTAGAATCTACTGAATTATCAAAGGAATATGGAAGAATTTTGATTTTTGATGAGCTGATGAATATAAAGTGGCCCACTTTGATGTTATTATAGCTGTTTGTTTCTGGGTTTTTTTTTTGTTTTTTGTTTTGTTTTTTTAACTTTTTCCTGACTACTGGTGAGATGGAGCATATTTGCATAAGTTTTAGGCCATTATGGGCATTAAGTTTTTCTCTTCTGAAATGATGAGATTGGCTATTCACAACCTTTCCTCATTTTAATTGACTTATTTTTATTGATATTTTAGATTCTTTATATATTATGGATATGAAATCTTTATTTATTTATGGAGTATCTTACAATATTTTTAAGACAGCTGCAGCAAGCCCGGGAAATATGGTTTTCTCCAAAAGTCATGTTAGATTGTTATTACTTTTTGTCCTTGAAGATGATGAGGGATGATAAATAGCATTTTGATTGCATAGAGTCATATCCTTGCAATCTCCATGAATGAATGAGCCTGCATATACCCAATCTTTTCACTGAAGGAAGTTACCCGTTTGTGGTTCTAGACACCTCTCTCATCTTTCTTTGGGGGACTGCAGGTTGCTTGTGGCCACTCTAGCATTGAGCTCTTGGGAGGAAGACAAAGGTTGCTCAGACCAGAGCCTACATAAAATTCAGTGTCTCTTATAGGAATGCTGAGGGAAAAACTCATGCATAAGGAAATGTATAATTGGCAAAGTACTCTTCGTCGTTGGATCTTATCTCTTTGGCTCTTAGTAGTAATAATCTTAGCACAATCTCCATTTCACAGAAAGAGAAATTGAGTTTGAGAAGGGTATCCAAGTTCACATAGCTAAAAATTAGGGCTGGGATTGAAAATTCTGATCTTCTAGTTCTAGCTCCTTCTATCTACTATTTGAGGTCAAGGCTCTGTTTTGATGAATTGTATACACTGCTTCTGCTAGTGATCGTCAACTTACTAACAAGGCCACAAAATGTATTTTATAGTATAAATTGCTTGTCCTATTGAAACTATATTAACTTTCCCAACCATTAAAGGGTGAGGGAATGAGGAGCAAGATCAGTAAATTATAAGTGAAATTCTCTATGAACTAATCTGATACCCAGATGTGTATCGATAATTATTAATCACACAAGAATCCCTTGCTCAACATAAACACCCATGAATTGTCATTTTAATAATAATAATAATAATAATTAGTTTTTTCTCTCCCTTCATCACTAACTGGCACCTGTATGTGAGCCATACAAAGCTGTTCACTTCCCTCAAATACACATTTTGACATCTATATTTTTTGCTCAGAGTAAGGAGACTTCTGGTATACTGGCAGGGCCAATAGATGCTGAATTTTGGATTGTAATCCTGTTGCCCAATGCTCAGCTGTCTGAGGTCTCTGCTGACCCTGGACCCACCTATAACATTGCCCCTCAGACACTGAATAAAGCCCAGTGCTCAGTCACAGTTTCCAGAATCCATTCCTGCCAGGTCCCATCTTTCCATGGTAAAAATCCATCCATCCATCCATCCATCCATCCATCCTTCCATTTAATTTCTTTCTTGCTTGCTTGCTTTCTTTCTCACTCTCTTTCTAATGCCACCCTTCCATCTCATCTTGCTTATTGAATACCACATCAAGACTTGGATAAAATGAAATATTAAAGTCTTTTTCCAACTATTAGCCCTTTCCCTTTGTGTGTACAAATGGCACTCTATAATTAATTGTAGCCAGCACACTATAGCAGCTAGTTGGGAATGTCTTACCTACCCTGTGAGTCTGCAGGATTCTTGAAGGAACGGGCTGAGAGCCTTTTGTAAGTCTGAGCTGTGCTTATGTTAATGCACTTGCTCCCTTCTTGGTAATGGTGAGAGTCATGGTCATGTTGCAAAGCATGTGCTATAGTTTCCTGCACAGGAGAGATGCAGTTTCTGCTCAAGCTCTAAGCCACAAGTGATGACCACAAAGGCATTTTGCTGTACCTTTCTCATCACCTCAGCAGTGGGGAAACACTGATATCAAAGGAAAGACAATCATAGAGCATCCAGGGTCAATAGAGCACTCATTGATTTAATAAATGTCTATGGAGTACCTTATATATGCCAGACACTGTCACAAGGGCTGGAATATGAAAGTGAGGGAGGGCCCCTGTCTTATGATGCTTACTACTGGAACATGGATATAGATAATTAAATAAATGAGTAAAATACCTAGCATGTTGAATTAAGAGTGTTATACATAAAAATAAAGCAGGGCAATGGATTTGGTGGTAAGGTTAAATAGGATGGTCAGGACAGGCCTGGTTGAGAAGATGTATTTTGAGCAAAGACCTGAGGAGGTGAGGAAGTGAGTCAGGCATATATCTAGAGAATGTTCCCTCCGGGCCGAGGAACAGCAAGTGCAAAGGCCCTGAGATGAAAGCAAGCGTGGCGTGTTTGAGGACAGGCAAGAAGGCCAGAAACACTGCTGTAGAGAGAGAAAAGAAAGGATTATTGAAGTCTTGGGGACGCTGATCAAAGAGAGCTTTGTAGGTCATTTGGAGGACGGGCTTCTGCTCTGCGTAAGATGGAAAATTTAAGATGTTTTTTAAGCTAAGGAGAGATGTCATCTGATTTATGTTCTAAAAGAATAGTTCAGTCTGCTCAGCTGAAAGTAGGGGGATGGATTGGCAGCAAAGAGACTGGTTAGGAAACTCCTACAGCAATCCAGCACGGGGAAATGGCATCTTGGACCAGAGTGAGAGCTGCAAAAGGGAAAGAAGTGAAATTGACTCTCTGTTTGCTGATGGATTAGAAATAGGGCTGTAGTGGGGGGTGGGGTTGGGGAATGTCCAAGGGAGCCCCACACGAGCAGTTTGGGATGGTCATCTCCTGATATGGGTAATGTGCAGGAGAGATTTATTTGTGATATGTACATGGGGAAGAAAGGAATATTTCGGTTTTAGCCACGGTAAGTTTGAGGCGCTGATTGGACATCCATGTGCAGACACTGATCAGGCATTGGCTGACCATACAAGTTTGAAGTCTAGGAAACTGGTCTGGGCTGGAGAAATACATTTGAGATTCATGAGCAATAGGAATGTCGACCCTCACCCTCAAAACTGAGCCTAGGTGAGAAAAGGCCCAAAGACTGAAACCTGGACATGTCAATGTTGAGAGTCTGATACGGAGAAGCTGTCATAGGACACTGGGAAAATGCAAGCAGAGAAAGCAAGAACAGGAGACTGGATATCCTAGAAACAAGTGAAACAGATATTCTAAAGGAAAGTCATTACCGGATAATGCATTAACGCGCAGACCACAGCTTCCCAGAAAAACACAGCTGGTTCCTTGGTCATTTAGGGAGGTGCCACGTGAAAACACTGCATCCCACAATAGCCTGTCAGAGGGAGGATGGAAAATGAAGAAAGGAATTTATGTCCTGGCACCCTTGCAGGCTTCTGTTTTCCATCGACAGAAGTCCCCACCCCCCCCACCCCCCCGCCGCCCCGGGCATTACTTCTGGGCTGTAACCCTCAGCTCATCTCGGAAGCCCAAGGCTCCATGCATCCTGCCATACCTGAAACTCCTGTGTCTCTAACAATGGTGGGCCCAATGGAGGCCATGGCCAAAGCTAGACCCTTACCTGGGAGAGATGAGAGCTAGGCTTTGAAACCGTAAGGTTATTCTGAGCCATCAACAGGGTATTTCTAGCCAAGAAGTAATGAAAGTGGTGTTCAGCACCACGTGGATATGGAATATGTATAAACTGGGTTTGTACAGGTTGTGAAGGAGTAGGAAGTCTGCCTTTGCACTGTTGTGACTTTCTCAATTCTACCAAAACCAAACCCTTATTCATGTTTCACACCCAGTCCATATAACAGCTCATTCATAATGCCTTCTGAAACCATCTCAGCCTTTCTTCTTCTCCTCTTTTTTTAGTGCCCACACTGATTGGTCAAGGACTTGATTTCAGAGTCAAACATCTTGAGGTTCCAGGCTTGGTTCTAAGAGCTACTACCCAGGTGAATCTGATTAGGACCATCTTTCCTGTCAGTACCAATTCAATCATGACTAAGCTGGAGAATATTCTATGTGTCTACTGTGTCACCTGAAAAGATTTAATTGGGTTAAAGCATGGGACATTTTGACACACCATAGCATTGCGTCCATCATCATCATTCCTCCATCTTTGTTCTGTGCAATTGAGAACACAAGACCAAGGATCACACTTCTTTTATCTGTCCCCGTCCCCCATATTTCCAGCACAGTGATAAGCCACTTAATGAGAATGTTGAGCCTGACCAAACTTGGAAAAGAAAAAAAGTTACAAATCCTTTGCTTCAGATTCTTTTTGGAATTCAGCTAACCATAAATAAATAAATAAATTCATGAAAATAAATTACAAACCCAACTGCGTGCCTTGCTCTGAACTATGTGTTTGACGTTAAAAACAGAGCCTCTCTCATTTAAAATTGAAATATGAAACATTGTGTGTGATTATTTTTTTTCCCTTTCAAAGACAGAGCCACGGTCACAGAAATAATTTAATATACTGCATCACATTTCCCCTGCAATTGTGCCAATTTTGATTACACATTTCCAGAAGCTGCTGTTTGTTGTGGTTCTTTGACTACTACCTGGCCAAGGGGATGAATGGCTTGTCTGTCCCAGCAGCTCTGGCCAGGAACCCTCAGCTGTTATATGCTGTAAGTGGTGAAAAAAGAAAAGAAAAGAAAAGGAAGGAAGGAAGGAAGGAAGGAAGGAAGGAAGGAAGGAAGGAAGGAAGGAAAGGAAGGAAGGAAAAGAAAAGAAAAGAAAAAAAAGAAAAGAAAAGAAAAGAAAAGAAAAGAAAAAAGAAAAGAAAAAAAAGAAAAGAAAAGAAAGAAAAAAAGAAAGAAAAGAAAAGAAAAAAGAAAAGAAAGAAAAGAAAAGAAAAGAAAAGAAAAGAAAAGAGCCTTTGGGTGATTATTTGCCCTGGGCTTGGTGTTCTGGAGCCCTTAGATCCTGCAGCTCAGCATCTGTACCTTATGTGTGAGAGCCAAGGAACTGAGGAAGATGTTGAGACAGGCAACACACCCAAAACAGATTTAATAAAAGACCTCATTCCTTTCCACTATGTTATTTTGTGAGATACTTCATGGGAATTGCCAGTTGAGAGACCCATGGAGCCAAAGTGGAGCATGGACAACCACAAGCAGTGAGCTGTCTTTACAGGCTGACTCCTGGTCTACACACAGGAAAACCTGAAAAGGAGAGACCTCTCCCACCCACAGGCTTTCTGCAGGGGTACAGGAGCGGGACTAGAAAGCACGTCAAGTACCGGGACCTGAATTTTCATTCTAATTTGGCCATCCATTCACTGCTTCGGAAGCGAAGTCGTGTGTGGGGCTCAGAATTCCCATCCATAAACGGAGAAGCCTTGAATCTCTAAGCCCTTCTGGTTCTACCCTCCCGTGATACCCCATCATTATGCTCTTTGCAGGGGAACGCCGTGTGATATGGGGAAACCAGTCTGGAGCCAAACACCATGGTTCACTTCTGCTGTAGTCTTTGCTGCCTTCTCGCTGCATGATTTTACCCAAGCTTTCCCCCTCCTGAGCCTTGGCTTCCCCAAATGTAAAATGAGGAAGGGAGTACGCAAACCTGCTGAGCTCCTTTTGGATGTCCTGGCATCCCATTACTCTCTACCCTGTTGTTGCACCGGAAGGCTGTAGCCTATATCCCATGGATCCCACACCAAAGTAGAAAGAAACCTGTGGAAACTTCCACCAGGCATTCACAGATGCTTCCTTTTCTTGTTACTAGAACTTCTACTCCAGAGAGAGGATTATCTCACAGATGGAGGACATAGGGCTGCCCTGAGTTTAATCAAAACCTGCACCTTCTCCTATATTTACTTTTGTTCCTACTGGTGTAGGAGTGTGGGGTGGAGAGTAGGGGCTGGGGGTGGGTTCCAGACCCCACATTTATGTTCTGATCTTTCTATTTATAAAGTGCTCTCAGGTCCCATGTGTATTTTGTGTTCTCCACCCTCAACCCCAGTTACATTCTGGATTCCAGCCCAAACACGTTCGCTCAGATTGCACCCGTTATCTAGAAAACCTGTGCACCTGTTCCTGACACATTCCCTTCAATAACAGGTAACCATGATCATACTATTACTACTACTACAACAATAATAATAAAAAAAAACAGTTATCACTTATTCAGTAATCATTACAGGCAAAATAATGCTGTGTGATTTACACACCTATCTCATTTATTTCTCACAACTCCCCTGTGGATAGGTTTTATTTCCTCCACTCTATTGATATGGAGACTGAGACGGAGGCAAAGTGATCATGTAACTTTCAGTGGCTGAGAACCAACTTAGAGTCTGACGTGTCTGAATTACCTGCCCTGCTCTGAAGCTAGCATCTCTTGTGTTGCAGTTTACTCTTGGAGATGGATCTTGCCCTCCAGATCTCCTAAGGTCCAAATCCATGGATAGATCTCTCTATATCTCTCAGCTTGCCAGGTACATGGCAGGTACCCAAGAGATAGTGGATTCTTGGTCTCATTTAATCACATCCGATTGGAGGAAAAGATGTTAAGAGAGGGTAAGAATCTTCTCAAGGTCACACACCTAATGTAAATGGCAGAGCTGAGATTCAAGCAGAAACCTACAAGACTATAAATTGCATGAGGTTCTGGATTGTCACAGCGTGCCCGTACAAATGTCAAGCTTTTTTTTTTTCCTCTTTTTAACCTTTTGGGAAAAAAGCATCAGGTTGTACTGAGGGCATGACGATATGGGAGTAGCAAGTGAAAGCAACCTGGATCCAGAGGGTTCTGGTGGCTTCTCTGCTTGTGTTTTGCTAAGCAAGATTGGAGGGAGTGGGGTGCAAGGTGGTAAAGTTGTTGCTGGCATAGAATTCATTTAGCTTCCACTTGAAAGTCCTCTCTCTTTTAAATACATATTGATTAGAGGCCAAATACCTCAGTTCTATTCTTAGCTCAGCACTTTAATTACAATGTACAGGCTTAGTTAAGCCTGATGGTTCATTTCTCTGCCATCCTCTACCCCCATCCTCTTTTTAACTTACACATCAGAATAATATGTTGAAATGGCTTTCTTTAAAAAAAAAAATTAAAAATGACCCTCAAGCAAAATATATCACAGTCATATTGAAATTACAACCTTAATGGCCCACAGAGCCATTTCCCTTGACAGGCTGATTTTCAAAGGCAAACTTTAAAGATACAGTTATATAATATTTATAGTTATATAATAATATTAACAACAATAATGGCAATAATCATCTTCTGGCATCTGTTCTGTGCCAGATACTATGTTAAAACAAATATATGCATTATTTCATTAAATCTAATCAACATTTTATTAAGAAAGTACTATTACTACTTCTATTTTGCGGAACTGGGGTTTAGAGAAGCTAAGGAATTTGCCCAAGGTCATTTAGCTGTGAGTGAAAGAGTCTGGAAACTTTCTGGCCCTGGAGGCTGTGTTTTTAATTATTAACATAAACTGATTCTCTTAGTCAAGAAAGGGATGCTGGTTCCAGAGCCACAGATTGGCCTCAGAAGGGCTACCCCACAAGGGGAGACACCCATCCTTTTAGCTGAATGGGAAGTGTGTATGTGAGTGACTTTGATTTTTTTTTTTTATGGTTAAGAGAATTTAAGGAACTTTTCTAAATGTCAAAGAGCTTTACAGCAGAGAACAGACCTCAGTGACTACCAACAGCAGTTATTAATGCCTCTTCCACTTCAATATCACTTCATAGTTAGTCTGCAAAGTTCACAGGTGCCATAATGTTTTGTGAGGTAGCTTATTCAGATGAATGCACAGAAGATTAAATGTTTTGCCTCGGGCCATAGAGTTAAAAGTAGAAGAGCCAAGAACCAGATCTTTGTCTTTATGTTCTAGGTACAGGGCTCCTTTTTTTTTCTTTTTTTTTTTCAGATAAGGAAAAGAGTTTGAAGGATTGATTGATTGATTGATGATTGATTTATAGAGAGAGAGATGGAGGGCAAGAAGGGGAGGGGCAGAAAGAGAGAGAAAATCACACGCAGGCTCAGTACCCAGCATAGAGCCTGGACCTGGGAGCTCGATGTGGGCTCCCAGTCTCATGACCTTGATATCATGACCTGAGCTGAAATCAAGAGTTGGAAGCTTAACCAACTGAGCCACTCAGGCATCCCAAGTTTGAGGGATTTTTAAGTGTCTTGGCCAAAATCAGTCATTTGGTAGCAGAGTCAACACTACTGCTAGAGACACCAAGTAAAAACGAGAGCAAAACTGTGCTTTGGGTACGTGACCAGAAATATTATAACACCATTAAGTCCTTCCAAGAACTGGAAAGATCCAGATGATGAAATGGGCTTTCCAGGACTGATAGGATCCTCCTAGACATAGGGAAAGGATCCAGAATTTTCTTTCCTCACTACTCTCTACGCTGTTCTTGCGCGGGAAGATCTCAGAAATGAGATCCTAGAAGATATGAAAGTCAAGATTTAACCTGGCCCAGTTTTCTCTGCAAAACTCTGAGATCTATCCCTGAATCCTGTCAGGATGATGAAGCTGCATTGCAAGTATGGATTCAAAGTAGTGGCATCTACTCTGTATGAAGATGTCTACCAAAATGTTCATTCCAAATGGAATCTAGATCATGGGGGAAGAAGGCTGAGATGCAGCATTATTTACATCACTAATTATTATTTTTAAATATAATATTATGTTTTTTCCCATTTTGTACATTTCACTTTAGATCAAACCTTTCAAGTTGTAGAAGTGTAAGAGATGGGTTTCTTAGTGATGTCCATTGGTAGGCTGAAACAAGAGGAAGACAGAGAGCCCTGGGCTTTCTCATGGAAGCTTGTTTGAGATGTCAGTTCTAGACTGGTTTGTAACTTAGATTTTGTGTGCGTATATGTTTTTTATTCTATCCTGGTGATTTTTTCCAGACTGAATCTACTATTGTGGTTTCGGTAAAAAAAAAAAAAAAAAAAAAAAAAAAAAAGAGGATAGCTGGGATAAAATGCTATGGTATGTGTAGTTTGCTATTTTATGTGGAGAGTTGGAAAGTGAAGAGGGCCTTAAAATAGCATGAGGCTACTCCATCCAAGCAGAGGCTCAGGGAAGGGGTAGCTGAGGCCCTACATTGTGGGTTGGTACAGAGGCTAGGACAGTCAAGGTGCCACACCCTGGTTACCTTCTCTGTCTCACAGCCTGACTCCTTGCTGCTCTTCAAATATGGCAGGCATGATTCTGCCTCAGGACCTTTGCACTGGCTGTTACCTACACTTGAAATTCTGTTCTTCCAAGACGGCTCCCACACTTTCTTCAGCTCTCATTCAAAGGTCATTTTTCATTGTCTTGATGAAATTCACTCTGACCATCCTATTTTGAAGTGCAGCTTGCATCCTTCCTCAAAAATTGCCTTGTTTTCTCCCATTGCACTTATAACTTTCCAAAGTATTTATTAATGTGAATTATTTAAGTAAATAAATAAAACACATCTGTGTATTTATTTAAATTATTTAAATACAATTAGAAACAACTTAAAAACATATATAAATACCTTTTAGAAGATGTGTGCTGAAAGAAACATGTGCTCCATCTACTTGGTTCAATGGTGAACTGAGGTGCACAGAACGGGTTTGACACTGGGAATAAGAACTCAAATATTTGTTAAAGAAATAATTGTTTATTTCACATTGCCTCCTTCAATGACTTTTCATTCTGTTTGCAAAACCTGTCAATATATTGCTTTAAAATAGTATTGGTTTAAAAGACACCAATTTTGAAAACATGCTCAGGAGATGTAACTCTACCTGACCCAAGTCATTTTCATTTTCTTTTCTTATTATTATTATTATTACTTAAATTCCAGCTAACATACAGTGTAATATTAGTTTCAGATGTATAGTACAGTGATTCAACACTTCCATACATCACCCGGTGCTCATCACAAGTGCCCTCCTTAATCCTCATCATCTATTTCCCCAATCCCCCCACCACCCTCCCCTCTGGTGACCATAAGTTTGTTCTCTGTAGTTAAGAGCCTGTTTCTTGGTTTCTTTGTCTCTCTCTCTTTTTCCTTTGTCCTTGGTTTCTTAAATTCCACATGAGTGAAATCATATATTTGTCTTTCTCAGACTTATTTTCACTCAGCATTATACTTTCTTGTTCCATCCATGTTGTTGCAAATGACGAGATTTCAACCTTTTTGATGGCTGAATTATATGTATGTATATATATACACACACACATACACACACATATGTGTATATATGTATGTGTGTATGCATGTGTGTGTGTATATATATATATACACACACACACATCACATCTTTATCCATTGATTTAATGATGAACACTTGGGATTTTTCTATAATTTGGTTCTTGTAGATAATGCTGCTATAAATATAAGGGTGAAATAATAAATAAATAAATAAATAAATAAATAAATAAATAGGTGTATGTCCAAGGCATTTTAGTTCTTTTTATATATATTTTATTTAGAGAGTGAGTGCGAGCACAAGTGCAGGGGTAAAGGGAGACTGAGAGAGAATCTCAAGCAGACTCCACACTGAACATGGAGCCCGATGTGGGGCTCAATCCCCAAACCCAAAGATCAACACCTGAGCTGAAACTAAGAGTTGGACACTCACCTGACTGAGCCTCCAGGCACCCCCAAGTCATTTTAGTTTTACAGATAATATTATTTGTCAAACCAACCAAAACCTGTTTTACAAGTAAATGAGTATTAAACTGATGTTACAGGACCTTCAAGGGGAAAGGGAGAGGAAGCAAAGGTTTTGCCTACATTATCTCCTGGGAGCCAGGCTTTGTCAATAACCATTTTACAAAGGACAGCCTGAGGTTCAGAAAAACTAAGTGCCTTATACAGTCTACACAGATAGTGAAAAGAAGAGGCATGATTCCAATTGGTTATTCCTGACCACAAAACCGATGGTTAACGACAACATGCACTATCTTCAAACTATAAATTCTGTAGAGATAATAGTTATAGACGTCTTGTGTGTTAGATGCTGGTATGCCACCCAGATAACCACCATTAGCACCAAAGGACTTATCTGCCCCAACGTTAAGACTGCTGATCATGTCAGCCCTCTAGATACCAGTCTTCTTCCACCACAAAGGAGTCTCCTCAGCCAAGACTGCAAGGTCAGGCCATATCCGATGACTCTTCATTGTGGGGTTCAAAGGCCTGGCCTTTTGGCTCATTGGAACAACTCAGCAGGACCACCCAGTTCCAGGGCTGCCTGTGGGATCAGCTGGGGCCTCTGTTGTAACTGCATCACCACTCAATTCCTTCTTCTGCCCCTTAGTGTCTACACTCCGCCATGGGTATATCTCCCAAAAGTGCCTCATAGTAAAGTTGTGACACACAAATCTCTGCCCCAGAGTTGATTTCCAGGGAACCTGCTCAGAATCAGTTTATTAGGTGATATCATTGAGTTTTAAAGAATTGCAATAGTGGCAGCAGTAGCATACTCCTAAAATCCAATCTCACATTGAAGGGAGTCTTTAGAACCCGCAATTCCACCAATGTTGCAGCACTCTCTCTTAACTTCCAGAAGCAGATTGAAAAAATGACTGTGATATACGGCTTTACCCTCGTAGGGTCATCTATTTCCTCCATTAGCTTAGTCTGAGATATCAGAGTGACTTAATAGTCATCACAGCCAGTAAGAAACTGCCCCTGAAAACTCCTCCATTCAATAAGTGAGGCCCACTGTGTGCAGGGTATTATGTTCGTTTTACTTGAACAAACCAAAGATGCATAAAACTACCCCTGAAAACTCTTCCATTCAATAAGTAAGACCAATTATGTGCTGGATATTAGTGCATGACATTCAAAGACAAAGATGCATGAATTTAGTTCTTGCCCTCAAATAGCTCTGGGTTTAGAAGGTGGTTTTCTAACTTGTATGCATGGGCACCACCCATGGAGCTTGATGAAAACATCCATGATTGGTCTTGGAATGGCATCTAGGAATTATTCCTACTTAATTTTTATACTCTAATATGAGTGGTCCATGAACCACTTATGGAGAAAATCAAATCCAATAGGTGATATAAAACATGCATTGCTTGATCTACTCTGAGTGTAAATCCTGTGGTAGAGACATATACTCTACTGGGGAGAGATAATGTTTTAATTAATCTATATACATTTACAGAGAAACCATTACATGTCAAATACTATGATAGGCTCTGTGACAGCGAAGAGATGAACAGTTCATGGTTCTTCTCAAAAAGCTTAATTAGAGCTGGACAAGCCATTTATATCTGCCTTTACTTACCTATTTATTTCACCATTTAATTAATCTCTCCATTCAGTAAGTGTTTAGTGAATACCTACTCAAATGAAATCAGCTATCAAAATGACAAATAAGGAAACATGTGATAAGTACCCACCCAGAAGTACCAATATCCTTCTATGGGAAGATTGACAGTTTAACTTCCACATAGTCTTCATTCAGTATTTATGTTCTGATTAATTAAAATGCTTCCTATGGCAATGAACAAACAGTCATCATGAGGTGGTAATCATCTTGATATAAAGATATTTGTGACCAACATAGGACCATGCTAATTCCCTGTAGTTTACGAACTAGGACAGGGAGGGAGAGTAGTAAGAGATCCCTCTGGTTTGCCTGACTCAAATGAGCCATTTTTGAATTTGGAGAATTTCATAATCGTCAGTCAGACTGGCCCGTGCTAGCAGTTTTTTGGATTTCTAGGAAAATATCTGGTATGTGTCATGGTGAGGAAATGCTCAAACAAGGAAAGGGACTAAATGAAGACTCATAATCACTTACAAAGAATTTACCAAGAAATAGAGGTCTGTGCGGTGTAACTGAGAACTTGCACAATGCAGTTGCAGGAAATACCAGCTCCATGACAGGTGGGGCTGTGTTCTCCCCTCACCCGCCCAAGGCAAGCAACAGGAATTTGTTCTAGCTTTTTTCCCAAAGAGGCGGATGGAGCCACAGAACCCTTCTAAAATCACAGACTGCAGACATCCATGACCAGTTAATTATAATGGGCACAAGAGATGGTATCTGGTTTCCATTCCTAGTACAGTGGCTTGGATTTGAGAGTGTGGAGGTTTGGGATTTGGGTCCAGTTTTTCTCGCAGGTTCTCTGGACATCAGTTTACTAGTATTTCTAGTGGATTACTTATTTATGCATCTATGTGTCTAGGAAAATCAAAGGTGAGAGAATACAGGAAGCAGCATTGAGACAAGAAAGTCTAAACTGCTCATAAAGAACAGGACTCTAGGGATGCCTGGGTGGCTCAGCGGTTGAGCGTCTGCCTTCAGCCCAGGCGTGATCCTGGAGTCCTGAAATCAAGTCCCACATCGGGCTCCCTGCATGGAGCCTGCTTCTCCCTCTGCCTGTGTCTCTGTCTCTGTCTCTCTCTCTTTCTCTCTGTGAATAAATAAATCTTAAAAAAAAAAAAGAACAGGATTCTACTTGACATGCCTCCCTCAACCCTGTGCTCTCAACTCCTGATGTACCTGCCCTCCTGCAATCTAGTTTTGGGGCCATTTTGAACCTATTTCATTTTCCCTAGTGCCTTTTAACTCTGTTACTTATACCTTGTGATAAATTCTGTTCCCTTTGCCTGAGCAAACTTCTCCCTCCCCTCCTTACCTCAGTCTCTACACCTGACCCAATCCCAAGCTACTTGAATGCATGACTTTTCACTATCACTTGAATACATGATTTATTCCAACTCACTCTTTGACTTCTTTGAGTGCAAAGACTATACTTCTTGATCTCCATTCTTTCTGTAGTGCTTCACGTGTTGTCAGCACATAGTAGGTGCCCAACAAATACATTTGAGTTGCCAAAGATAGCAGCAAGCATTTGTTGCTGATAATGATGACCGTGATGATTGTTTCTTCCTTATTTTATACTATACTAGTCTCTTTTTAACTGCTTTCTGCCTTATTCTATATTCTATGTAATATATATTTATTTAATAAAATTAGTTATTAATTAGTTAACAAAAGAGAGAATAACAGATACTCATAAAGAATGAGAGATTTGATTTTATGTTTATCCCATTAACATTTACTGAGCACTTTCTTTGTGACAGAAAATGGAGAATTAAGAATATGGCACTGTCTCTTTCAACAGAGAAATCGGTCTAGCAATGGAGATAGACAGAAAGTAATTGACTGACCATGAAGTGGGTGCTAATCATTTGTTCATGTTAATTGAATACCTGCTATATTTCAGGCACTGTCCGAGGCAGTGGGACATATAGGTGAGCAAAACAAAGAACTGTCCTCAGGAAGCTCCTGTTAACAGAGCTGTGAGTAGGACTCTGAGGAGGTATGAAGTGCAAGGGAAGAAAAGCCCCACTCAGGATGGGAGTTCAGAGATGGCTCCTCTGAGGAGGTGACATTTTTCCCAGTCTGAGTGGAATGAACCAGTACTAACTCCTAAGGATGAAAGAATACCTATTTAATTATGAAACATCTAAGGCCTGGTAGATGTGATTGGGGGAGCAGAGTTTTTGGCATCTAATAGATGCTTGATAAATGTGTCATTCTGGAGGAATAATCCCAATCCAAAAATGAATAAAAAGTGGTCCTTCCCTTGAGGATCATGCATTCTAGCAGGGAAAAGGATGAGGTACAAGATGTGAGCAAGGGGAGAGGCTGACAGAAAATAGAGCTGAAGTTCTAGAACTCACACATTCCTCTCTTCCCACCATCTTCCCCAACACCCACTGGTCATTCCGTCCTCTTCACCAAAAATGAATATTCTTCTTGGGAGTTCTAAGTTCTGTGGTGTATCTGTTTCCTTTGCTGGGTGCTCCACCTTGGCCTCCTCCCAAATGTCTCCTGCAAATGTTTATTTTTATTAATGTTGCATATACAAGGCAGGAGATAGGGAAAGGGGTGAGCCAGAGTCATTTACGAAAGCACTTTGGCGCTGTGCTCCGGAAATCATTTCCGTAGGAGGCTGCCCTGGACAAAATGCACTTATCTTCAGACCTCCTATCCCTACTTCCAAGCAGAAACCATTGCAGTTTTTATTTACAATCAAGAGCTTCATGGAGTTCTAGGCCAAAAGCTTTCTTTCCTGAAAAGCTGGTGGTGGCCTCCAACATTCCATCCTCACCTTAGATGAGAATGCTTTTTGCTATTTGCTCCAAACAAATAATGAGTCCTCTACCTGGGCCAGAAGGAGAATTGGGGGTCAATGGATACTTAAGCTACTTATTTGTGCATATCCTTTACCCAGGCACTGAGGGCACAAGACATAGGATCCTGAAAGAGCAGAAAGGGACTACATTTTTTAAAGATTTTATTTATTTATTTATTTATTTATTTATTTATTTATTTATTTATTTATTCATTCATTCATTCATTTATTCATTCATTCATTCATGAGAGACACAGAAAGAGAGGCAGAGACATAGGCAGAGAGAGAAGCAGGCTCCATACAGGGAAGCTGATGTGGGACTCGATCCCGGGACTCCAGGATCATGCCCTGGGCCAAAGGCAGATGCTAAACAGCTGAGCCACCCAGGTGTCCCAAGGGACTACATTTCATTGAGGACATGCCACACATCACCATCCTCGACACATATGACTTTATAAAATCCTCATTAAATAGATATCCCTATCCCACTTCAGAGATCAGAGAAGGAGGGAAATGAGGAAGGAGGGATAGATGAACAGAGGGAAGGATGTAGGACTTGAGGTTCTGTAACTTGTATGATGCCCCACAGCTGGTGAATAGGCTCTCTATCCATTTTCCCTCCATCACATCCAATCAAGCTTTCTCTTTCACCTCTCCACCAAAAAGTCTTCTCAGCAAGGTCATCACTGACACCCACCTGACAAAACCCATAGTCAATTCTCAGTCTGCATTTTGGTTTACCTGTCAACATAGTCAGTCAACATTCAGCATATTCAACGTATTCACTTCTTCATCACCTCTCGAGAAACACTTTCTTCACTCGGCTTCCAAGACATCATATACACTCTTGGTTTTGCTGGCTCCTCACCACCAGGTCTTTCTCAGTCTCTTACCTGAGTTTTGCCCATTAACCTGATGTCTTCATAGTGTACTATGTCAGAACTCAGTCCCTGGGCCATCCCTTTTCTCTGTCTACATTTAATCCCTGGATGATGCCATTCTTCATCATGGCTTCAGATATCATTGACACATTAACAGCTCTTTTTGCCCTGAACACCTTCTCTGAACTTCAGATTGGTATGTACAACAGAGTACTTGATATCTCTCTTTGGAAGTCTCAAACTTATTATTTGCAAAATCAAAATCTATCTTTTCCCATCAATCCCACTCCTATGGTGGATTCCCCAATCTCAGTTCCCGGCAGCCCCATCTTTCCCAGACAACGGCAACAAATAAAACCTTCTCCTCCTCTCATTCTCCACACCCACTTGGACAAGATATATGGTTTGAGTTGCCTTCCTAATACATCCTGGATCCAGCTAGTGTTTGCCATCCACAAGATATTAGCCTGGTATAAGCCTCCATCTTCTCGCACTCAGATGACTGGTGATCTTCCTTCCTTCGCATTTGCCCAATAAGCCTGGTCTCAACTTGGTGGCCAATGTGATCCTGGTAAACCTGTCAGTTCTCTGCCAAAGTTTTCAAAACCATTGACAGGGTATGACTCTATCTGGCCTCACGTTTCTTTTCTGAGTCCCTCACCTATCCGTCCCACCCACTCCCCACACACTCTGCTCCAACCCCACCAGCCTTTTTGCCACTTTCTCTCCCTGGAATTCTGTCCCATAGCTATCTACACAGCTGGATTCCCCTCTCCTTCAGCTATTCATCTGAATGTTACTTTCTCAGGATCCAGCTGTGTACTTAAAATTGCACCTAAGCATTTTCTTTCTGCCTCCCTTATTTTATTCTTCTCCTTAACACTTACCACCATCTTATATTCTGTATGTCTTATTTCTTCTCTCCCCCCACCCCACAGTAGAAAGTAAGGCTTTTCAGGGGGGAGCTTTGTGCTGGTTTTTCCACTGCTACATGTTAGAGAAGCATATACTACATATTGGAATCTCAATTAATATTTGTTAAGTAAATAAACACAATGGGAAGGGAGGTATCAGTGAGGTTTGGTATAGGCAAGTAAGGCTTCATGGAGGAGGAGAGAAAAACTCTGTTGAGTACTTACTGGGTGCAAGACAGGCACTAAGTTAAACATATCCATTATCTGGCGAAATCCTCCTGTCAATCCTCTGAAGTAAATATTATTGTTATTTCCATTGTACAGATTAGAAAGCTGAAGTGTCAAAGGCTAACTTATGTCTTCTCAAGATCACTAGAATGATTTGTATAGAAAGCCATGAGCCAGCTTTCTTTCTCTCTGGTTGCCAACCATGGGATACAGTTTTAGAAATCTCTCATAAGAATGGAACTATTCTACGCGAATTAAAGAAATCAAAAGAAGTCACATTTAAAAAGAACTCTGGGAGATGAGCTAGGGGTGGTGGAGGAGGAGGTGGGCAGGGGGTGGGGGTGACTGGGTTACGGGCACTGAGGCGGGCACTTGATGGGTTGAGCACTGGGTGTTATTCTATATGTTGGCAAATTGTACACCAATAAAAAATAAATTTATAAAAAAAGAACTGTTAATACATTTGTTTATTTTTTTCAGGAACTATTATGATTTAACTCTCATAACAATTCTATTATAGTATGGGATATATGCACAAGGAAGAAAAATGAATGGAGCATTCCCTGCCCTCAATGAGCCCACAATCTAGCAAAGCTGATGTTAAAATGAAATTATGAGTATCTTAATAGCTTTGTGATTTAGGAGCACAGAGGAAGGAGCAATTTATTTCATCAGGATGGAATCAGACAAAGAAGGCTTCAGAGAGATGACATCTAAACTTGACCCTACAGGTAGGGGAAAACTTTGCATTCAACCCAGGGCTGCAGCAGGAGCAAAGGATAGAGCATGGCCTATGTGGACCTACTCAGAGAGAAGAGTTTAATAGAGGGGAAAAAGGTAGATCTGGGACTTTGCCCTAAAAGCAATAGGAAGCCATGGCCAGATTTTGTCTGTGAAGTGGCCTGGTCCTATCTGTGCTTTGTTGAGATGACTCTGACTCTCATTATGGAGCATGATGATGGCAGGAGATAAAAAAAGGAAGACAGGATGCTGAGATAGGGGACCTTCCAACATCAGGAAGAGACGAATTGGTCAGTGTGGTGACAGGTGAAGTGAGGATGATGGGTCATGATGTAGGTACACATACTTAGAGTGTTACAGTTAGTTTTTCACACTGGGATGTCCTTGAAATCACCTGGGGAGCTTTAAGCAGTTCTGTTACTTAAAATTGATACTCTATAGCTCAAGCCAGTTGAATCAGAATTTCTGGGGATGGAGCAGGGCATATAGTTTGTAAAGCTCCTCAGATAATTCCAATGTGTAGCCAGGTTTGAGAACCATTGGTTTATGAATTATAGGCCTGGATGACTAACTGGATGTTATCAGGGAGGAAGAAGGATGACTAGAGAAGATGAGATTTTCCAGCCCACATGATTGTTTCAATATCTTCTCTAAAGAATCAGGCTGGCTACAACTGGTACTTGATGAGTAGCCTTGAGAAAATGACATACTTCTCAGCTATAAAAAATGGGAAATTTACCTTATGAAATTATCGTAAAGTTTAAATGAGGTAATGCATTTAAAACACCCAGCTTGGTGCCAGGAAAATGGTGGAAGCTCACAATTTTTTATTAATTATTTAATTCTGTTACACAAGAATGAGTCTACAGGAAAAAGAATGGTTTCCAGCTGAGGGATACATATTTGGTTCTCAACCTATTGTATTTAGAGTGTCTGTGGGCTACCTAGTAGTCATTTGGAAATAATGCTTTAGTGTTCAAGAGGTAGTTCAGAGCTGTATGGGAAATTTGGTACTGTGTGGTACTGGCTATTGTGCAAGCCACACAAAGACCCTATCACTCAGAGGGAAAATGTAGTGAGGGAGGTGGGTGGCAGGCTAGGGTATTGGGTAGATGCAAATCCCACAAGCCTCAGTTTCCTTCTCTGTGAAGTAATAGCACGTTTCAGAGCATTTCTGAGAGAGTTAAATATGATGCAGATAAAGCACATTAAAAAATGTGGACTATTCAAGGCATCAGAATACAAAAAGCCAGAAGAGAAAAAAGGGAGAGAATTTTCAGAAGAGCAGCTTGTCAAGGAACAAAAAGGTTCCAAGTTGGGGGGTGGGGGGGAGCAATTGTGTCAAATACATAAAATAAATCATTTTGGGCCAGAGTGTTCTCATCAGTATAATGAACCCTTGGATAAAAGGGTATTTACATAAGTGTTAATTTATTGTCCTCCTTTGAATATGAGCTTCCTAGCATTGAAAACAAAGAGGGGAATGCAATCAGTTACAAGGTTCAAACACTACTTTTCAAGAGGAAATAGTTATTTGCTGGCTGAAAGGCTGAAATCAATTTCTTTCCTGGGTCCTCCTCATTGGAGGATTAACGTGGGCTTTGATGGGAGGTGTCCTCTTCAATAGCTCTAAAATGCTTTTTAGAATGAGTTTTATGAGGTTCTTTCCCATAAAGTCTCTGTGTTTACATTGCTCCATAAATGCATATTTACTAGGGACCAGATGATAATAATAGTGTCTAATATTACCATAATAATGAAATCAGCCCACCATTTAGCAAGCATTTATTACATGTCAAGCACTGGGCAAAGTACTTCATTGACAATGTTTTTAATGCAGCCCCAGAAGAAGCAAGAGGGCAAAGCATTATTAACATGTTTTCCACGTTGCAAATTTGAGGTTCCAAGAAGCTCAGTGACCACTCAAGGTCAAACCAACGATATGGCTAGGGTTTAAAACCAAGTCAACCTGCCTGCAAGGTCCATGCTTTTAAAGCTACTCTGTTCCAGAGCTTAACCTACTATCTTGTAAACATGGTTTCCAACATGACTGGCTGAGGGAGAAATCAACTGGGTTTATTAGGGAGGAGAAGAGGTTCTGAAAGGTGAAATGAATTTCCTAGGGTCCCATGAGTTTTTGGATGGAGGTGCCATATGCTCAGCCTCTCCCAGGTAACGTTGTTCCATGTTCTATCCTGTCAGATGTAACACTGGTTGCCATGAACAGAGAACTGAGTTTCTTATGTTCCTTCCCTCTATGGGCAGAGGGTATTTTCAGAAAAGTCTAGAAAACGTCAGATCCATTTGGTTAGAATTCCTGACTCCTAAGTGATAATAAAGAACATTGCTATCTACGTATTCTTTCTGCACAAATTGCCAATTTTTCTTTTAAGGGGTGTCAGTGGCAAGTGGGGGAAGACTTTGAGTAGGGGAGATTTTGCCCAGATGATCCGGATTAGAGACACATCACAAGGGTACACCCTCTCCAGGGAAGCTTTGTCAACCAATCTACTTGCTCTTACAATTTACACTCTATCCCTCCTCAGATACAAAGAAAAAGCCCTCCTGCACTTCAAACCGCAGAGCCCTGCCAAGTACTCTGCCCTCATCAATCTCCATTCAAATGCCAGCAAAATGACCCTACGGATAAAGGCAGTGAGTTAATAAATCAGCATCCTTTTAAAGAATTTTCTTTTAACTGACACAGAGAATTGGAATGGCTACCTTAGCAAAGGAGGGAGTGATGTAATACAGCATGTTGTTTAGACCCTCAGGACTGACCCACAGTCCCAGTTTCAAACCTGCACAGGGTTGTTTACAACCTATGTGACTGAAAAAAAGTCCTTTACCTACTGAGAGCCCACTTCCTCATTTTTAAAAAAGACCATATTAATTGCACCTATTTCCTATGATGGTTGGAAATGGTGTCCAGGAAGATTGCGTGTTTGCACGTGGAGGGGCGCCCATAAGCAAACACTTGTAGGTTCCCTCCACCCATTAGTTACCTGACTGGGACAAGGAATGAGGAATTCATAGCTCAGCAACATCCCTATTTTCTCTGGGATATTTCTGTCCTCTGAGAACACGTGCTCTGGTTTACCCTCTGCCATTGTGTTGAACTAGGCAGCAAAAGGCCTCAGACGTGCCCAAGAGGCCTGGGGATGCCCAAGGCTGCTATGACCAGGTGGGCAGCTCTGACTAATTCTGGAAGACACCACTGCATGATCTCAAACAGCTCTTCCAGTAAGAAAGTCAACATTTCCCCTTTTATCTGCCCAATTCCTTTGTGTAACTTGGTTAAACAACCTTAAAACTTGAGAGACTTCCTAAAATCCCTAAAAGTGTGAATGCAATCATGTGAATCAAGTGATTAGCATGATGCTCTTGATTCTGTTTGGGAGGCATAGTTTCGGGTGTACTCCCTTCTGATGGGGACTCTATGTGGCCTGAGAGCCAGCATTCTAATTGATACACCTCTTACTCATTATTCATCACAAATTAATTATTGAAGAGCCAGCCAGGTGCAAAGTTTTGTGTTTGGAGCTGTGTATAATGCAGGGATGAAAAAGTGAATCTCATCCACCAGGGATTTACCACCAGATGAGGAAAAGAAAAAAAATGCCTATTTGTATAGCCAGATAGGAAAGAAAATACACCTTGAGAATCAGATGAGCTGCTGTGGGAAGCTGGAACATAGCAGGTGAAATTAATTGTTTTTATTACGTGAGGAAGTTTTTGATTGCCGTGAAATTGCAATGAGGTCTTGAGTAAGTGTGTTCCTTTCTTTGGGTCTTGGGTTCCACATCTGAAAGTAGAAGAAGGTCATTGAACGACGTGGTCTACTAGCATATTCCCGGGGCAGACATGCTCTAATCCAGTCTCCTATACTGAGAGTGCCGTAATGCGGGGCGGACCTTGAAAGAATCCTTGTCGTGCCTTGAGAACCTACCTCTATGTGCCCACCTTACTGCTGCATGATTTCATGGTATCCCAGGGCATACACCCGAAAAGTGATTCATGCATCTTCTTGATCACATAACACTCCTTGCATCCTCCTGGGTACTATCTTCACTCTGTCTTTAGTCAAAACTAAAACCTACTTCAAAAAGAATGAGATGTGTCCCTGGTCTTGCCCAGGCAAACTGTAATGGGGCAACACTAAGTTTTGGCTCCATCTGTACATAGGCAAAGACTTCTCAAAAATCCCAAGGGAAGCCCCATGCTGGGGTGGAGAAGTTGGCACTTCCACACTTCCCATCAGGAGAGGGGGGATCAGAGGGTTGGAAGGAGCACAGGCTGGAATCAGAAAAGCCCAGCTCTTAGTTCTGTACAGCAGTTGCCCAATTCTAAGAAATTAGGGGATCCAGCCAGTCTCTCTCCTGGTTACCTTAACTACAGAATGGAAACAGACAACCACCACCACACTCCCATTCCTCACGTGGGTAGGCAAGTTACGGTGAGAGAAGGAAAAGAGGGGATAAGGATAATAGTGATTATTTACTGAGTGGTTACTATGGGTAAGAGTAGGACAAGATATGATGATAGTAATAGTGATTATTTGTTGAGTACTTAGTATGTGCCAGGTGCTGGTATAAGCACTTGATAGAGCATCACGTTGAATCCTGGAAACAACACTAGGAGACAGTTAACATTATTATCCTAACTTCACAATAAGGAAACTGAGGCACACAGAGTTGCAGTCAATGCATCCAAGGTCACACATCTTGTCAGTGGCCAAGCTGAGATCGAATCACTGCCTGTCTCCTGAGCCTCCGGCCAGTACTGCAGTTCTGTATAGAACAGCTCCTGCCACAGCCAGATGTAACAGGTCACATTTTTTCCATTGGTTTCAGCTTCTTCGTCAAAAAATTTAAAAATTTAAAAAAATACACCCCCCCAATGGCTTTTTCCCTCAAAGGGAATCCTTTCCTATCTGCCTCCTTCCCTCCATTCTGCTGACATTGCCTTGGTCCACAGGAATTTTTTGCCTCTCCTCCAACCTGGATGCTCTGAGGCTGCTTCTCACCTAGCCACCTTTCACAGCAAAGCCTGTGAGATACTTCTCAAAGCCAGCACTTACCGCACTGCTCAGTGACAAATCCCCTTTAACACGGAAAACAAATCTTTCTCATTCCAGTCCTGCATGGACCTTCGGCCTCAGCCCTTGTCACTTTTTAAAAAAATGTACTTAAAAAAAAAATAAATAAATAAATAAATAAATAAACAAACAAACAAACAAACTTTATTCTTGGGGCTCCTGAGGGGCACAGTCAGTTAAGCGTGTGACTCTTGGTTTCAGCTGAGGTTGTGATCTCAGGGTCATGAGCTCGGGCCTGACATCAGGCTCTGCACTTAGTGTGGAGTCTGCTTGGGTTTCTCTCTCCCTCTCCCTTTGTCCCTCCCTGCTCTTTTTATATAAAATAAATAAATATTAAAAAAATAAAAATATACTTTATTCTCAGAGTATGTTTCTGCTGCTTCCAACAAATGGCTTAGTTTTCCTTGACTCTATAACTTAACATGTGGGGCTCCTCCAACCTGATCAATGCCCCACCTCTAGTGTCCCCCACCCTGGCAATTATCCTTTATCCTCTGGCTGTACGTAAGTTTTCATGGGTGTCAGCACTACAGAGTACCTCCTCTGATTCTCCTTACCTGGCTTGGTTCTTCCTATGTGCTTCCACTGCAAGCTACACTGACCCCTGTTACACCCCTCCGTCCTCTGTCTGTATTTCTGCTTATTTACCTCATCAGATTGTCTGCTTCATTAGAATAAGGATGGTATCTTACTCATCATTCTGTCCTCTTCCCAGCCCCATTTTGAATGAAGTAATATATAAAGAAAAGGATGAAGGAAATTCAGCGTTGCAAATCATAGAAATTAGAATCCAGCGCCATTGCTTCCTTTGTGCTTCAAAGGGTCTCGGAAATTTGAAAAACAGTTGACTCTTGAACGACATGAGTTTGAACTGCATGGGCCCACTTCTGTGCAGATTTTACAGGACTGTAAATGTATTTTCTCTTCCTTACACTTCCTTATGATTTTCATAATAACATCTCCTTTTCTCTAGATTTATTATAAGAATATAGTATATAAGGGCACCTGGGTGGCTCAGTTAGTTAAACATCTGCCTTCGGCTCAGGTCATGATCCCAGGGTCTTGAAATCGAGCCCCATGTTGGGCTCTCTGCTCAGTGGGGATCCTGCTTTTTCCTCTCCCTCTGCCCTTCCCCCTGCTCATGCGCTCTCTCTCTCTCTCTCTCAAATGAATAATAACAAAAAAAACCTAGTATATAATACATAGAACATACAAAATCTGTGTCAATGGACTGTTTATATTACCGTTAGGCTTCCAGTCAACAGTCGGCTATGTGTAGTTAAGTTTTGGGGAAGTCAAAAGTTTCAAGTGGAGTTTTGACTGCAGGGAGGGGGTTGTCATCCCTAACTCCACATTGGTCAAGGGTCAGCTATACCGAAATGGCCAACAAACAGGAAATTACAGCCCACATTAAAGTCCTCAACATCCCCTCTGTCCTTATTAGATTCCAGCTTTCTGAAGACAGAAGTTGTAGTGCCTGAATGCAGTAGGACATTTAGCAGATGTGCTTGAAGCATGTCAAACGTCCATCTGAAAGTATTAGAGCTGGAAGGATTAAGAGTTTGTGGATAGCCCCACCATAAAATACTATAAGTATTTTAGATAACAGGAAAGAAGCCCTTTTGCCCTTGAATGCACTTTGATGTGAGCTGAGACAATGAGAGTCTCTCAAAAGCAAGGAAGAAAAAAAAAACTTCCAATTTTTTTTTATACCAGGGAAGATTGAAATATGAAAACTTCACATTATTAAGAATACTGTGCAGTTTCAAGTCCACTGGAGACCCTCAAACATTAATTGAATGTGAGTTGAATTAAGCAGAATTGTTTTTTTCCTCAGAGGAATTCAGGGAGTACTACTAACTGCCTATTGCTTTCAGATGATGGAAATTTCTGGGTGTCAACCGTGAAGAAAGAAAGAGGAGCAAGAAAGGAGAAGAGAGATTAGAATCACACAGATCTGGGTTCAAATTCCAGTTATGCCATTAAATGGCTCTCCATCCCTCATGGGGCTTATTCTCATGAGCCTTTATTTTATTTTAGTTTAGTTTAGTTTAGTTTAGTTTAGTTTAGTCTATAAAATGGAGCTATTGGTACTTACTATTTGGATATTATGGGGTTTTGTGAGGATAAAATGGATGGGTACTTCTAAATCTTACATTAGAATCATGTTAAAGAAATCTCTCATGTATTCATACAAGTCATATTGACATACTGTGTGCCAATGTGTCAACAACTCCGACTTTGTCTCCTGAATCATCTCATGTTTGCAGTGGAAAGCTCACTGTGGTCTTCTGCTCTTTCTCACTTACTTTCTCTCTCCCTTGTTCTCTTCATTTAAGTACACTTTATTAAAAATAAATGATTGTCCCTTCCTAGATTTCTCTTTCTGGGGTAATGTCAGGGAATCTATTGTCCTATACTAACTTGAGAACTCTATTTTCACCTCTGAACTTCTCCAGGTTCCTGAAAACACCAGTCAGTTATAGGGAGGATATGATTCCACGTCTAAACTAAGAGGTTCCTTGGATTGGGGACTTTTAGTGCTAAGATTAGGAAAGTCCCAGGCAAACTGGAAACAGACTTTTCACTCATTCACCTAGCTTTGACCTAGTGGAAAAATAGATTCAAGGATCCTATAGGGAACAAAACCGCTCATGTGTTTGTTCTTTTTCTCTTTCTCTTTTTCTTTCTTTCTTTCTTTCTTTCTTTCTTTCTTTCTTTCTTTCTTTCTTTCTTTCTTTCTTTCTTTCTTCTTTCTTCTTTCTCTTCTTTCTCTTCTTTCTTCTTTCTTTCTTTCTTTCTTTCTTTCTTTCTTTCTTTCTTTCTTTCTTTCTTTCTTCCTTCCTTCCTTCCTTCCTTCCTTCCTTCCTTTTTTTTTTTTTTTAAGAAAGATAGAGTGAACTTTGAACATGCAAGTGTCAGGGGATGGGTAAAGGGAGAAGGAGAGAATCCCAAGCAGGCTCCATGCCTAGTGTGAGGCCCAATGTGAGGCTCCATCTCATGACCCTGAGATCACGACCTGAGTTGTTTAACCGACTAAGCCACCCTGGTCCCCGAAAGCCCCATTGTTAGTGCTTATCATATATGGTGATAAAAACCAAGAAAAGAAAGGGCATCCTAAGGGCATTCCAGTCCAAAAGAGGGGCAACTGCCAGGCCAGCTGGAAACAGTGACCTTTAACATCCTAAAGTTGAACCTAATTTTCCAGTAGTATAAGACTCTTCCTCATCTAGTTGATCATGGAAGCGTGAATAAGAGACAGGAAGAAGGTCTGGCATGTTTTTCTTTTCCAGAAGTCCCTTCCTGGGTCTGTGAGGAACTAGGAAGTAGATTCTTGGTTCAGACACGGTGGCCCTTCCAAGTCCCTATCTGATAGTACATAATACGTGGGGTAGAGTGAGAAGTGGAGTTGGCATGAAATTGGGACACCAGAGAACTGAGTCAGAGTCCTGGCACCCAGCTGTGTGATCTCGGGCAAGCCACTTACTTTCTCAAAACCTTAGTTGTTATGGGGAATTTAACATATAACCTTTCCCAAAGAACCTTGCGAAATACTGCATGACTGTGTTGGTTCATATTATTTAAAGCAGTAGTTCTTAACTGGAGGTAACTCTACCCCTTCCCATTCCCACCCCCCACCCCACCTCTACCCCCTTGCTGGGGACATCTGACAATATCTAGAGGCATTTGGGGTTGTCATACTTGGTGGAGGATGGCACTGGCAGATGGGAGGCAGAGATTGGGGATGCTGCTCAACGTCTCATCCTACAATGCACAGGGAAACAAATGCACCTGCCAACAAAGAATTACCCAGATCCTAATTGTAGAGGTTAAGAAATCTTCATTCAGAGTTTGATAGACATTAATTATCTTTGCTACAACATTTAAAGGTAAAATCTGAATAAAAAAATTATTTTTTACATATGTGACCAATCAAAAATAGCCATCAGCCATTAGGGTCATCTCTTATTCTCTTACAGTGCACCCATATCAGAGATGAAGATACCATGATTCCTTGATTGCACTGTGTATGTGTTTTGTTTAGATAAGATTGTATTTATTTACATATTTGAGAGAGAGAGAGAGAGAAATAGAGAGGATGGGGGTGGGCAGCAGAGGGAGAGAGAGAAGCAGGTTCCCCACTGAGTAGGCAGCCAGATGAAGAGCCCAATCTCAGGACCCTGGGATGAAGACCTGAGCCAAAGGCAGACCCTTAACCAACTGAGCCCCCCAAATGCCCCAAATGTTTTCTGGTTTTACCTATAAAATTATAAAATAATAGTTGAAAAATCATAGCAGGCCTATGAGTCTGTGGAATAATATTTTATGCTGTGTTTCTCTCTGGGTAAAAGATAGTCTCCATCACCTCTTAGAACTGTTGTATAGTTACCAACATTAATAGAATTCTCTTCTTTTTAAAGATTCTATTAATTTGAGAGAGAGTAAGCACAAGTGGTAAGGAGGGGCAGAGGGAAAAGCAGACTCTCCACTGAGCAGGGAACCCCATGTAGGGCTCCATCCCAGGACCTTGAGATCATGACCTGAGCCAAAGGCAGATGCTTAACTGACTGAGCCACCCAGGCGTCCTAGAATTTCCACTTCTTCTAGTTGATTCTTAGAACACTCCTGTAAGGTAAGGAGGAAAATATCCCCGTTTAATGAGTGAAAAACCCGATATGCCAGAGTCCCATGAAGACTTGCCTCGAGTCACAAAGTTATTAATTACTAAAGGAGTTTTGAGTCTCAAAACTAGAAAATTAGCAGAGCTACAGCAGCCCATAGAGATATATGCATTTGCTCTAAGATTTCCTATTTGTTTTGGCTCAACATCTCCATGAAAATCCATGGATGTTTGTCAAGCATCGACCTTCAGTTGGAAGATAACCCAAGTGACACAATTCTTGCCATCAAATTTTTGGAGACTTGTAAAAATTTTTATCTAAATATTGGGCGGATATAATAATGTTAAGAAAAAAAATTGTTGATTTTTTGTAAGTTACTCGAGGAAACAGATGTTCAAATGAATTTGCTGGGAAGCTGTGTCATCACATGAAAGTTAATTAAAAAGTTAACATAAATAATTAACTTTTTCCACATAACATATGCTGTATACTCACACATGCATATGCACAGATATGTTTTCTATTCCCAGTTGGGTTTTAAGCCCCTTGAAAGTAGTGACCTTTCTCACATCATGTGTGGGATTCTTCCTAGCTCATATGTGGGTCCTCATTTAAAGGAAATGCATGCAATGGTAGGGGACCATTAGTGAATATATTGAAAGATGGTCTAGAAAGCCAAGGCATGACTACATTGATTGATAATCCCACTTAAAGTGGGTGGTGGGTTATGGTTTTTAAAGTGTTTCCTGTGATTAACATCAGCCCCCTCAAATCAGTAGGACTCTCTTCGGTGAGCTGAATGGAGGTGTCCTCATATATATAGAAGTTATCTGTCAGCATAGACTGGAGGTGGGTACCACAAGCAGGCCTGGACTCCACTCACACACTTCATATTTTAGGCTCACACCTGGAAGCCCTTGGTGCTTATGTCCCTTAGCCTGTGGAAGTTGATTCTTCTTGCCTCACTTGTAGGACACAGTGGCTTTGAGGATCAAATTCAGGAGCACCTCTATTAAAGCTGAACCGCGGGGGATCCCTGGGTGGCGCAGAGGTTTGGCGCCTGCCTTTGGCCCAGGGCGCGATCCTGGAGACCTGGGATCGAGTCCCACGTCGGGCTCCTGGTGCATGGAGCCTGCTTCTCCCTCTGCCTGTGTCTCTGCCTCTCTCTCTCTCTGTGTGACTATCAATAAATAAATAAAAAAATTAAAAAAAAAAAAGCTGAACCGTGAGCTGGCCGTGTCATTTCCCAAATAGGCCTCATTCTAACCTAGATGCAAGTTAGTTGATGGTTCTGCAAGAACTGAAGAAGCTCATCCATCGAAGTGAATTTAAACAAGCATCACTTTAGGAAGGAGAGAAGGAGAAGGCTAGTGGGAAGGGGGTGGTGGGGGAGATAAAAACAGATCAGGAAAGGGGAGGAACACCTCCCATTCTTTGACCTCTCTAGTTTTTCCCTACCAGTCATGTCTAGACCCCACTTCCTTCCCTCTGCTTAGATTCTAGGTGCCCACTTCCAAGAATTTCTTTATCAATATTTCCATTTCTTTCCATTTCCACATGGAATACTTCCTGACTTCTCTGGGAAAACTGTCCTGGGTAAATGCAAAGATCTGCCTTGTCATGTTGCCATCTGAATGCAGCTGCTGAACACTGAGAGAATTAAAAAAAAAAAATTGTCCCAAGACTGTGGAGGGAAGGATAACACATTGACGGTCCCAAACCTCATCTGAGTCCTGAATGACTGAGAGCCTCCTTTCCTGATTCTTATACACACCGTTGCTCTCAGGCTTCCACCTTTGCAGCTCTTTCACCCCTTCTGCTTGGCTCTGGAAGTTCCCCCAATTCTCTCTTGGATTTCCACAGAGGAACCTCCCTTCTCATACAAACCAGCACAGGGAAATTCCTTCAGAATTCTCCCCCAAGTCTTGAAGATAAGCTGAGTCTCCATCTATCTTTCCCCTGTCCCTCCTATCACACAAAGAATGTGCTTATGTCCCTTCCTTTGTATCTAAAGATAACTCCTTTGTCAGTGCTCTGGTGAACTTCTCCAGAACTTTGTCCTTTCAACTATCCTTTCCCCATTATGCATCATCAACCCCATCCTCTTTCTCCCACGAATCATTCCCATCAGCACTGAACAGAGGCTGGTTCACCCATGTTAAGAAATAGAGGTTTCTCCCAGATTTACAAACTGCACCCAAGCCTAAATCTGTCTCCATCCAATGATTAACATATTTACTTTCTGCCCTTTGCAGCCAGACTTCTGGAAGGATTATCTATACCTGTCTTCCCCTTGCCACCCTCCATTTTCAGTTCCCCATATTCCTATCTGACTTTCTTTTCTTCATTCATTCCTCATCCCAATGGCACATGCCAATGTGTAATGTGCAGATCATAAATACTGGCTGATGACTCACACTTGCTCTCCCCCACTTGTCCACCATCTTTAGCCAAGTTCATCAAAGACCTCACTGTTGCTAAGTCCCATAAATGCTCCTCATTCCAGACATTTATACCATAAACGTTCCATACATTTATTCCATACATTCCATACATTTATTCTATAAATTTTCCTTATTTCCATATGTTTATTCACAGCATATGACACTATGTCTCCTGATGTTGTCTTTTTTCCTGAAACAGTTTTATTTGGATATAATTCACACGCCATAAAATTCACCTTTTTGAAAATGTACAATTTGATGGCTTTTAGTGTATTTACAGAGTTGTGCAATACTAACCACTATTTAATTCCAGAACATTTACATCACTTCAAAAACAAAAACAAAAACAAGACATGTTCTCAGAGAAACCCCAGTCATTCCCAAATCCCTTTCTTCACCCAATCCCTACTTCCTACTTTTTTTTTTTCAAATTATTCTAGACATTTTATGTAAATAAAATTAGTCAATGAAGTCTTTGGTGACAGTCTTGTTTCACATGGGATAATATTTTCTTTTTTGGGGGGGGGATAATATTTTCAAGTTTCATCCACATCGTAGCATATATCAGTTCATCATTCCTTTAAATGGCTGAATGATATTCCATTGTATGGATGTACCATATTTGTTTATCCATTCATCCGTTGAAGGATGTTTGAATGGTTTTTACTTTGGGGCTACTATAGATAATGCTGCTATGTATATTTTCATATAAGTGTTTGGGATATGTTTTCTTTTTTTTGTGTGTGTATTTATAATAGAATTGCTAGGTCAGCTGAAAACTCTTAAAAATGCTTAACATTTTGAAAAATATACCAAACTGATTTCCAAAGAAGCTGTACCACTTAACATTCCCGCCAGGCATATATGAGAGTTCCTTCTTCTCTATGTCTTCTTCAAACTTCTTCTTAAGTCTTTTTAAATTTTAGCCATCCTAGTGAGTGGGGAGTGATCTATTGTTGTGGTTTTGATCTGAATTTTTCCCTTGGCTTCCAGTAAGCATCTTTCCATGAGATTATTGGCCTTTTCTCTACCTTCTTTGGAAATAAAGGTGTATTTAGATCTTTTGCTCATTTTTACATTATGTTACCTTTTTTTTTTTTACCATTGTTCTTTTTATATCTGGATATAAGTCCTTTATCAGAGATATGATCTGCAAATACCTCCTATTCTGTGGGCTGCTTTTTCATTTTCTTGATACTGTTCTTGAAGCAAAATATTTTAAACATTATAAAGTCTAGTTTACCTATTTATTCTCTTTTCATTTATGCTTTGGTGTTATATCTATGAAAAGTTTGCCTAATTCAAAGTCATTCAGATTTTAATACTAAATTTCCATCTAAGAATTTTTTAGTTTTAAATATAATACTCAGTCTTTGAGCCAGTTTAGGTTAATTTTTCTGTGTAGCATGGTGACAAGTTTACCTTCATTCTTTTCCACGTGGAGATCCAGTTGTCCAAGCACTATTTATTGAAAAGACTCTTCTGTGTCTAGTGTTTGGTCCAGGCAATCTTATCAAATATCAATTAACCATAAATTTAAGGATTTATTTCTGGACTGTCAGTTCTATTTCAGTGATCATAGATCATAGGCCTATGCTTATGCCAGTACCATATTGTCTGAATGCTCTTTGTTGTAAGTTATGAAATCAAGAAATGCGAGTCCTCTTTGTCCTTTTTTGAGATTTTTTTTTTTTTTTTACTATTCTAGGTTCCTTGTATTTTCCTATGAATTTTAGGATCAGATTTTTTTCTGCCGAAATAAATGGTATCTGGAATTTTGATAGAGATTACACTGAATCTGCATTTCAATTTGGGGAGTATTGCCATGTTCACAATATTAAGTCTGCCAGTTGGTGAACATGGGGTATAGTTCTATTTATTTATAGGTCTTCTTTAATTCTTTTTTTTTAAGGTTTTATTTATTTATTTGAGAAAGAGAGTAACTGAGGAAGAGAGTAGGAGGTGGGAGGCAGAAGGAGAGGAAGCAGTAGACTCCCCACTGAGTAGGGAGCCCAATGCAGGGATCCATCCTGGGACTCGACTCCATGATCATGAATGACCTGAGCTGAAGGCAGAGGCTTAACCATTGAGCCACCCAGGTGCCCCTTCTTTAATTCTTTTCAACAGCTTTTTGTAGTTTCAGCATACAGGTCTTATACTTCTTTTTAAAATATATTTCTTGATACTTTATTCTCTTTGATGGTATGGTAGATAAAGTTGTTAATTTTTTTTTGAATTGCTCATTGCTAATGTGTAGAATATAACTGAATTTTGCATATTAATATTGTATCCTGTAAACTTGCTGAACTCACTTATTCACTCAAAACTACAATGAGATACCACCTCACACCAGTGAGAATGGGGAAAATTAACAAGGCAGGAAACAACAAATGTTGGAGAGGATGCGGAGAAAAGGGAACCCTCTTACACTGTTGGTGGGAATGTGAACTGGTGCAGCCACTCTGGAAAACTGTGTGGAGGTTCCTCAAACAGTTAAAAATAGACCTGCCCTACGACCCAGCAATTGCACTGTTGGGGATTTACCCCAAAGATACAAATGCAATGAAACGCCGGGACACCTGCACCCCGATGTTTCTAGCAGCAATGGCCACGATAGCCAAACTGTGGAAGGAGCCTCGGTGTCCAACGAAAGATGAATGGATAAAGAAGATGTGGTTTATGTATACAATGGAATATTACTCAGCTATTAGAAATGACAGTTCTTTTATTTTTTATTGTATATTTTTGGATTCCATAGGATTTTCTATGCGAGTTGTCATATCATATTGTCTACAAATAGTAATAATTCCGGATTATTTCTTCTAATCTCAACGACTTTTATTTCTTTTTCTTGATTAAATGTCCTGGTTAACAGCTATAGGAAAAAGTCAAATGGATATGGTGAGAATGGATGTTGTTGTCTTATTCCTGATCTTAAGATTCCAGTCTTTCACCATTAAATATGATGTTAACTGTGGGTTTTTCATAAATGCCTTTAACAGGTTGAGGAAGTTCCCTTATAAGCATAGTTTGTTGAGTTATGTTATTATGAAAGAGTATTGGATTTTGTCAAGTCCTTTTTATATGTGCATTGAGATGACTCTGTGGTTTTTGTCCTTTATTAATATAGTATATTACGTTGATTTTTAGATACTAGCACAACCATGTATTTCTGGAATATTTGAGTCAGTTCAAATTAAGTCAAGTCCTATAAATGGGGTACTCCAGGGAACTGCCAAGCAGACCAAATAGTAATAGTTCTCTGGGAAAGAAGCTTTTAGGAGACCCCTGAACTCTGTGCCTGCTAGGCTGCTGGGGACAACTACCATAATTGTGAGGCTAGTGATATTCATGGCTGCTGTATGGGAAGAAGAAGAAGATAGGAATAGAATAGGGCATGTTAAAATGCCACTAAGCTTCTCACTGTTCTTACTGAGATTCAGCTGATTTTCTTCAATAAACACTTTGAGGTTATTGCGAACTTTTGATTAATTTCTAGAATTGTGAAAAAAGTTGATCTTGGCGATTTTTCCAGTGTTGTCTTTGCTTTAATGGAGGGCGGAGGGTGGGGGTGAATGGGTGACGGGCACTGAGGGGGGCACTTGACTGGATGAGCACTGGGTATTATTCTGTATGTTGGCAAATTGAACACCAATAAAAAATAAATTTATTATTAAAAAAAAAACTCCACCATATTAACAAGGTTCAATTGACTCACTGGATCCTTTTTAAAGAGGCACAACTTTTAATGCATTATACTCAGATTTGTGATGGCTGTTTTGTACCCATTGAGGTAACATGTAAGAATAAACTCTGAAAACTATGGTATGAGATCATAAAAAAAAATAAAATAAAAAAATAATGGAGAAGTATATTTTCAGAAGTCCTTTACACTGCCATTCTGGGAATAATCTTCCTACTAATTTCTCTTATCTCTCTGCTACTCTTATGAAATTTGAAGAATAGTCTTCTTAATATATCTGACCTGTAACTTTTTTATTTTTCAGGTTATCTATTAGACTGTTTTATTATCTCCTTGGATGTCCTGATCCATTGCGATAGCTTCAGTCAGTGTCTCTGTGCCAGCAACTCTGCATTTGTTACTCTAGCCCAAATATTCCTTGTGAACTCCACACACATGTATGAGCTTCTGTCAGTATCTCTTGGAGAACCTACAGGCATCTCAAACCCAATTTGTCCAAAATTGAATACAGCATTGACCTTTCCTTCTGCCTCATGTCTGTCACCCCTACGTTGTGTTCCATTATTAATGACACTACTATGTATATAGCCAAGAAAATCAATAGCCACACTTTACAATATCCTTTCTCTAACCAAGACAGAAGATCAAATGATCATTTTATCTGATTATCCCATTTTCCTGCTTCTTGACAATGTTACTTCTCCTTTTTTGATGCCCTGTCACATATAGAATTGCATCTGAGTGCAATAGTGGTGTCCACAAAGAACTTCAGGGTTTGGATCCTGTCATCCTCCCCAGCATCATCTCTCCTGATGCTCCAAGCCACCTTGAGTTTTCTTTCCCATATATATTTTTTTTAAGATTTTAGTTATTTATTCATGAGAGACACAGGCAGAAGGAGAAGCAGGCTCCGTGCAGGTAGCCTGATGTGGGACTCAGTCCCTGGTCTCCAGGATCACACCCTGGGCTAAAGGCAGTGCTAAACCGCTGAGCCACCCAGGTTGCCCTTCTTTCCCATATTTAACATTATCTTTTACTCATGCTACTCCAAGAGAAATTCCTGTGTGCTTTTATTATTCTCACTTTTTTTTTCTTTTTTGCTTATGCAAAATTGGATCCAGTTGATTACTGTTAAATGATCCTAAATAACACACTAAACTTCAGAGCACCGCTGTAGCATGAGCCTCCTTATTTGACCCATTATTTTAATTGTACCCACCAATGTATCTACACTCAGCTGAACTGACCAGGGCTGTCACACCCAGCATTGACCATGCTTTTCTAGTCCATCTTCTTGGTATGTCCTTGACAGATCTTATCAGTGAGCTCTCTCATTTCTTCTCAGACTATGCTAAGAGGATGGTCCCACCCATCATTTTAACCCCTAAAGAGAGAGTGACTCCCTTGCTTTCCCCCCTCCTTCCTTAAATAGAATTCGCTCTTCCAGTCACTTCTATCAATCAGCGAGGGGATAAAATGGATGTGTTTACTAGCTAAAATTTATAGCTAGTCTATGAAATATTGTTGTCCTGGAGGCCTACCCTTTTTGGCACTTTATCTCTTCTGCATCGAGTCCATGTAGATTATATTGCCTCTTTTCATAATTGTCAAATCATGTATGTAAACTGGTTATTATTTATTCTAACTTTGGAGGGATTTAAGTTCTAGGTTTCTTCCTTGTTCAAATTCATGTTCACTGGTTATACGGGCCATCTCAAGGTAACCCTATCTTGGTTTTTGGAGAGGCCTATGTTGCAACATGTTTCCTCTTACTTGCTAGGTGCTGACCTTGAGATAGCTATATTACCATTCAGTCATAGTTTCTTTTTTAAAAATTTTATGTATAGGCTGGAGCAAATTCAGTCCAAATTCAGGATTATTGGTAGAATTAACTGTGTGAATGGTTGTGAAAAGCCCTAGCTTGGGATCTTGTTAATGGTTGCCGCTCAGCGGATGGCAGCCTCGTTTCTTGGTTTCTTGTCATTGTTGTCGTTACCCACCTGTAAGCTCTGCTCTGTTAAGAGATTTCAGCCCCGTAATCTTTTTATTTCTTCATCCTAATCCTTTACTTCCTCTGACTGTTCCTTTTAGGGTCTGAGCAAGCAAGCTGCTTGTATCTGGACCTGGCAGATCCTGAAATCTCTGCTTGGCTTTGTCAGACAAGTTCAGGCATGTACAGACATGTCCACGAGTTTCTCAGAAGGTTGACTTTGCCAAAGCCATAACACCACTCCCCCTCCCTTCCCACTGGGTCCTGTGCTCCAAGCTGTTGGACATAAGTTCGTGCTTTCGAAACGTCAGTATTTACACAGAGTCTGTGCCTCTGATTTACCCAGTGTCCAGCTGCTGATACTTATCTTGAAATTTCTAAGTGCAAGACTGCAATCAAAGCGTCAGGGTACAGAAATGAACAAATAAAGATGTTTGGGGACTGCCTGCTTTTCTCATGCGATTTGCACATTTTTCTTGGCTTGCATAATCCGAGGTGGCTGGGACCATGGGCCCCTTCATTCCTTGGCCCAGTGGTACAGCACATGGCAATGTTACAAATACAGGAGCTGGACATGCAGGAGGGGCCTCACCCCTGCTAGGAAAGCGTCCACCTCTGTGCCTCCCAGACAGCTTTGACGCATTCAGACAAGCTGGACAAAGAACGTACAGTCTACATTCCCTGGCCTTTGAAGGGAAGATGTTGCAATGTACAGGCAATTGGAGTGTTTGCCTAATTCATCAAAACATTCACATTTGCTAGTAATACAATGCATCTATGATGAGAAAGACCCAGGGGGAGCTCTGTGGATTAAGGGTAAAATGGCTCATGTTTCCTAATTTCTACCATTCGGCTAAGCTTTGAAGCAGCTCTCCCTTCATTCATGAAAGTGTTACAGTGTTGTTTAAAATGCATGGGCTTTGGAACCAGATGCATCTGTGGCTCAAACTTGCTAGCTGTGGGATCTTGGGCAATATACCCTTTCTAAAGCCTCTGCTCTCATCTGGCAAGTATGGGTAGTATAGTAAAATGGAACTCTTAGAGCTTCTATGAGGATACTTTGAGATACGATATAGTGCTTAGCAGGGTAACAGACATAGTGAGTACTGCAAATGAACTTGTATCATTCGCCTACTTTTACAATGCCTACCAGGTGCCAAGCACTCTGCTGGGCACTTAGAATTTCTTACATCTTGGAGCTGATTGAACATTTGAATGAGAGTCAGGAGACAGGCAGAAGCATATTTTGGAAGAGGCAAAGAATCTTGAGTTTAGTCTTGATCCTTCGTCAGGATCACCTCTGACGAACTAACCTCCAGGGTCTTGGACAAGAGGCATCTCTCTAAACTTCAGTTTCTTCAGCTGTAAAGCAGAGTAACTATTCCTATTCCAAAGAGCAAATGGAAAGATCTAATTATTAGTATTGCAATTATAATAGCTAGCATTAATATATAGCTTATTAGTTTCCTAGCACTTTCTAAACTTTTTAAATTTACTGCTTTACTTAATCTTTGCAACATCTCTGGGAAGAATTTGTATACAAATTTTACAAATGAAGCCACCAAGGGATAGACAACTTAAATGACCTGCCCACAGCTAGCCAATCAGAAACCAGTGAGTCCGCTCCAGGGTCTGTTCTCTCTGGCATCATGCTTTGTGTTTGATGGACTATAAAACCCTGTATAAATACGGAGATTTATTATTACCACTATGGAAAATTCTACCTAATGAACTTATTTTGCTCTGATGATTGTAGGATCCAACATTATTATTTTTAAGGGAACTGAAGCAATTGCTCCATGGTGCAGTTTCTCCAAACATTTTATTGTGAAATTTTCAAACATACAGAAAAGTCCAAACAGTTTTATAGTCAACATATATATGCCCAACATCTGATTTGACAATTGCCTTTTTACTATATTTGTCTTACCACATGTCTAGCCATCTCCAGACTTCCCTCCTTCTATCAATCCATCCTATTTGTGAGTCATTTCAAACTAAGTTGTGGTCATCACCATATGACACCCAAATACTCCAGTATATATATCATTAATTAGAATGTAATATACCTGATGATTTTGTTTTTTCCAAAATGCAGTCTTAGTTTCCATATCTAGCATGAAGATGTGGCAACCTCGGAAAAGAATCAACCTTGAATCATGGGATAGTCTACTTTTAATATTATCACTTTGTTGTTACTAATGCTGTTAATTTTCACACCTGATTTTTCAATACTAAGAGCCAGTCTGCTGTTCAGCTGCTTTCTTCCTTGCTCAGACCTTCCATTTCATCCCAGACATAATGACTCCTGCTCAGTTTTTCCCACTCCCACCCTCACCCTCTTGTGCCCAGATCCAACCACAGCTTGCTCCCTGCCAGACCTCCATATATCCAGTGGCATTCCAGTGCTGCCACAGAGTTCCACGTGGTATTTAAGTATCTGTCTGACCCAGCCAATTATTACAATAACACCTTATATTTAGTTGGTGCTGGTTCATTATTTCATTCAGTAAGTATTTATCAAGAGCCTATTTAACCAGGTGACCAGGAGAGGGGGAGGCAAAGAGTAGGCTGACAGTACAGAGTAACAAAAGAATCAAACCAATCAGAACATATTTACTGCATGACTTCTGTGTATACAGCATTGCCATCAAGGCGTTTACAGTCAAGTTGAAGGAAGAAGAGACATGTGCAGGAGTCCATTGGAGGCCGGCGAAGGGGGGAAGTGGGAGAAGCTTCTATGTCATCATGTAGATCCATTTGTGTGCATGTCTGCCAAAGAGATGTAGAATAAGATTGTTCATAGGATTCGACATGGATTTCTGGAGAGAAATGAAGCCATAAATAAATATCGGGTAGAATAAACCTGGGAGCATATACTAGGGGAGGGATAGAAGAGGGCTTTTTTGAATTGAGGAAAGAATTATACCAAGCAGTAGTTAAAATATCTTAGGTTGTATAGAGGGATTGAAGGATAGAGTCAAGATGTAGAGCCGGAAGGGATTGGCACCTGGATAGGTTCTATAATTGTAAAGATGGTTACACCGCAAAGTTCTTTTCTAGGACTGTCAGAGCTGGGATTGTTGGACAGCATTCTATGTGCCCCAAAAGACAAAGGTGGGTGGAACATTCTGTTGAACTGATGAAAAAAAACAAGACACAAGGAGTTAACGAAAGGGGGTGCCAATAAAGTGATGAAAGGGAAATTGAACACGGAGAATCTGACAATCAGAAAGACCCAAAGATCTATCTGTAACAAATCGAAGAAACCACATGGAATAAACACAAGCTGGTGTCCTGATTTTCCTGCCTTTTAGATGTAAGAATTGTGTAGTATTATGAACTCCAGTTTTCTTGTTTGTAAAAGTAGAATAAAATTTACTCTTAAGGGATAGTGTGTGGGTTAAATGAGATGCTTTGTGAAACAGGTTCAGCATGGCACCTGTTTCATAGACCTTACTTAAAATTTAGCTTCTTTTTTGCACTTGGGTCCATTTATATAACTGAAGGGTATAGAATTGTGAAGCTGTCACAGAACCTGGCCCTTTTCAGAAGTTTTAGAAGTACAAGATCAGTACTGCCATTGTGTATACACAGTAGCTTTGGGTGAATTTTTTTAAAGGCACTTTTTTTTTCAAGGAAAGTTAATTTTTTTAAATTGCTTTCCCTTAGCGAAAGAAAGAAAGAAAGAAAGAAAGAAAGAAAGAAAGAAAGAAGAAAAGAGAAAAGAAAAGAAAAAAGAAAAGAAAAGAAAAAAAGACAAGAAAAGAAAAGAAAGAAAAGAAAGAAAAGAAAGAAAGAAAAGAAAAGAAAAGAAAAGAAAGAAAAGAAAAGAAAAGAAAAGAAAAGAAAAGAAAAGAAAAGAAGAAAAGACAAACATTTCGCCAAGCCCAGGCGCACAGCCTGGGGAGTAGACACAGATTGGATTTTGGCCCACACTATTCTCATCTTCTCAGCCATGACAGCCCTGCCTATGCTTGCAAATAACATTAGACCGAGAGGGGAGGAGTCAGACAATGTTGATACACTAGAAAAGAGGCAATAGGTCCCATCAAAGGACCATTCAGAGACAGAGAAACCTTCTCGCTGGGTGGCTATGGAGTAGAAGGAAGGCATTAGAAGAACTCCAGTGCCCTTGCCACCTCTGAGATCTGGGGGCTATGGCTCTATTCCATGGTAACCTGAATTCTTCTACATCACACCGCTTTTTGTTTTGGTTTTTTGTTTTTTTTTGTTTTTTGGTTTTTTTTTTGTTTTTTGGGGGGGTTTATTTTTTTAATAATACATTTATTTTTTATTGGTATTCAATTGGCCAACATACAGAACAACACCCAGTGCTCATCCCGTCAAGTGCCCCCCTCAGTGCCCGTCACCCACTCACCCCCCCCCCACCCTCCTCCCCTTCCACCACCCCCAATTTGCTTCCCAGAGTTAGGAGTCTTTATGTTCTGTCTCCCTTTCTGATATTTCCCACCCACTTCTTCTCCCTTCCCTTCTATTCCCTTTCACTATTATTTATATTCCCCAAATGAATGAGACCATATAATGTTTGTCCTTCTCTGATTGACTTATTTCACTCAGCATAATACCCTCCAGTTCCATCCACATTGAAGCAAATGGTGGGTATTTGTCATTTCTAATGGCTGAGGAATATTCCCTTGTATACATAAACCACATCTTCTTTATCCATTCATCTTTCGATGGACACCGAGGCTCCTTCCACAGTTGACTATTGTGGCCATTGCTGCTAGAAACATTGGGGTGCAGGTGTCCCGGAGTTTCATTGCATCTGAATCTTTGGGGTAAATCCCCAGCAGTGCAATTGCTGGGTCGTAGGGCAGGTCTATTTTTAACTCTTTGAGGAACCTCCACACAGTTTTCCAGAGTGGCTGCACCAGTTCACATTCCCACCAACAGTGCAAGAGGGTTCCCTTTTCTCTGCATCCTCTCCAACGTTTGTGGTTTCCTGCCTTGTTAATTTTCCCCATTCTCACTGCTGTGAGGTGGTATCTCATTGTGGTTTTGGTTTGTATTTCCCTGATGGCAAGTGATGCAGATCATTTTCTCATGTGTGTGTTGGCCATGTCCATGTCTTCCTCTGTGAGATTTCTGTTCATGTCATCACAATGCCAGATTTCAGGTTGTACTACAAAGCTGTGGTCATCAAGACAGTGTGTACTGGCACAAAAACAGACACATAGATCAATGGAACAGAATAGAGAATCCAGAAGTGGACCCTCAACTTTATGGTCAACTAATATTTGATAAAGGAGGAAAGACTATCCACATAAAGAAAGACAGTCTCTTCAATAAATGGTGCTGGGAAAATTGGACATCCACATGCAGAAGAATGAAACTAGACCACTCTCTTGCACCAGACACAAAGATAAACTCAAAATGGATGAAAGATCTAAATGTGAGACAGGATTCCATCAAAATCCTAGAGGAGAACACAGGCAATGCCCTTTTTGAACTTGGCCACAGTAACTTCTTGCAAGATACATCCATGAAGGCAAAAGAAACAAAAGCAAAAATGAACTATTGGGACTTCATCAAGATAAGAAGCTTTTGCACAGCAAAGGATACAGTCAACAAAACTAAAAGACAACCTACAGAATGGGAGAAGATATTTGCAAATGATGTATCAGATAAAGGGCTAGTTTCCAAGATCTATAAAGAACTTATTAAACTCAACAGCAAAGAAACAAACAATCCAATCATGAAATGGGCAAAAGACATGAACAGAAATCACACCACTATTTGTGTGTAAATAGGGTCACATCAAAGCTGATAGCCCATATTTTCTTCTGCATATGGAATTCCAATTCCAGATATCTACTTGTTAAGTCTCTGAAGACTGTAGGACATGTCCACAGTGGGTTCACAAACCAGTCCATTCACTCCAAGTACTTTATGGTGTCACCACGCCCTTCCTTTACTTCCCCAGGGCCCCCTCTTTTATGTTGAATGATGGTGAATCCACTTGGAGAGGGATTCTCGGTATTTTCCAAGGGCACTATTGTACCAGGATGCTCTCAGAACTGGTGCTTCCAGACACTCTGCATTCTCAGACATCTTCAAAATGCTCAGGTTCATCTGTGTTCTCCCCCAGAGTGAGGAGGAGGCTATTTACACCCATTTTGTGCCATGTTTCATCTCCTGGGCACCAAGGATGCCCTTCTTTGTACTTTCGTGCCCCACAAAACCTTTGAATAAAAGCTCCTTCAACTTCAGTCTCTGGACCATGCCAGACACATCATAGGCACCCAGCTGTTCTCCCCATTCCCCTTTTCCTCTTTCTCTGCAGCCTTCCCCAGCTCCACCCCTCCAACCAGTGCAAACTACACATATAAATAAACACATACCCGGCCAGCTCTCCAGACATGTATGAATCCCAGTGTCAGCCTCAGTTTGGGCTCACACTGCTATGTAGTAAATCTATCATGAGTATTTGTGAAGTCCTCACAGGATGTCCAACTGAATTGAGTTCTTGGGACACATTTTAAATAGAAAAATCAGTGGACCCTGCTGTGCAGAAGTGCAGTCAAATAAGGACAGGTTTACTTTTAAAACATAACTTTGACACTTTGTTTGTTTGTTTTATAAAATAAAACAGTCTCATTTTAAACAGATTTGAAATTCAGACCAACAAAAAAAAAAAAAAAAAAAGGAAAGAAAAGAAAAGGAAAAAGAAAGAAAAATAATGGCTGAAAAAAATCACACTATCCTGATCAATTATCTGCTGAATTTTGATTTGCATCATTGCAGGAATTTTCATAATTTATTTAACTAGGTCTGAAGGTTTATTAGTACAAGTTATTTCTAACACTTTGCCATTTTAAACTATGAACATTCTTACAATAATATCTTTGAGGATATCCATGATCATTACCTTAGAATAAATTTCTAGAAGTGAAATCAGTACCAGAGATCCCTACAGTAGCTCATCTGACAAATCATGTCAACTTCAACTTCAAATTTATCCCAAATCCCAGCACTGCTCACCTATTCCACGTTCTACTCAATGTCCCCTTACATCATCGCCCTAGAAGACCCCTGCAAATCCTCTGCCCTAGACCACAGCGCCTTACACCATTGCCCTAGTCTCCCTTTCCCCCTCATCACTGCATTTGCTTGGCAATTGGTTTCTGTCTGTATGGTGACTCCTTGTTTTTTGTTTTTTTTTTTTCTTTTTATTAACAGAATGAGAAATTTTTTAAAAAATCATACCAGATCGTATCAACCTACTCCCAGAATTCCTAGTCATGGTCCTACTAGTTGTCATAATCCTATGTGATCTAGCCCCTTCCCATGCCTGTGGCCTCCTCTCCCTGTTGCACCCTCTCCCCAGGCGCATTCCACACTGGCTATGCTGGCCCTCCCAGTGTTCCCTCAGTGAAAATAGCCTCAGGACCTTTTCAGTGGCTACTCCTCCTTCAGAAAACTCTTCATCCAGATCTCTAATGAGCCCCTTCATAACTCATTCTAAAATAGTTCATCTCCCAGCACTTTCTCCATCCCATACACTTAACCCTGTCAATACCCAGCTTTAGATTTACCATTGCATAAATCCCCTTATGATGTACATGTACTTTTCTGTCTCTGCATACTGGAATTTATGCTTCATGAGTTCTTCATCACAGCACCCCCTAAAAGCTGAGAAAATACTTGCATTAGTAGATGCTCAATAAATAAATATCAGCTGAATGCATGCGTGAAAGAATGAATGTATTATTTATTCTATGAAAACACATGCATCATAATAAACGTTTTGATGACTATTGACACACTGGCCTTTGAAAAAACATATCTGACCTCCCACTACCAGAGAATTAAAGAACATAGTTTTTAACTTAACTTGCCCAGATTATTTTCATGTTTATTTTCTTACTATCCCTTAATATTTTAGGACATATCTTGCCTGGCTAGAGGAGGGGAATGTTCTTAAAAATGATGTTGATTAGGAAAGAAGTTCATTAGGTGTTTCATTTGGTTACAACCTTCTCTAGAAAATAACTCAAATAAGTGTGACATAAAACTCTGAAGAATAAACAGATTTCTTTTCTTCTCATAACTGAGCCTCCTTCTGTATGTGTATTTAACAATATATATATATATATAAAGGGGGCAAATAAAAGATGATAAATTCAAAGTAGGTAAAATTCAAAAGGCAGTTTGATATATGAGAAAGAAATCTTGATCTCTGGAATCAAACCTATGTGAATTCGTATTCTAGAACCATCACTTATTGTGCTCTCTTCAGCGGCACATATAGAACCATCACTTACTGAGCAGAAGGGGACATTTTTCAATGTGTCATTGAGACTCCACCATTATCTGTAACATGGAGATAATCATTACTTCCCTCCTGAGGTACAGCCAGGACTAAGTAAAATACCAGACAGGGTATTTTATTGAGCACATCTAGAACAGGGTTTAATGTGCTCAATAAATAAAAGCTATTTTTATCTACATCCCTGTCATATTGGTGACGTCAACTGTTCATTCTGAAACCTTGTGGACAAAGGATACTGTGGGATATAAAGACTGTCTTCCAGTATGTTAGGAGTCATTTTTGTGGAGGAAGGGGATGCACCTAGGAAAGAATTAAAGCTACAGCTTCACAGACCCTGGTCAATAAAGGGACTTAGCCTCAACAGCTAGAACAGTCCAGCAAATAAGGAAACTCCTCCTAAAGCAGTGTACACCTGAAATTCTCAAGAAGAGACTAGAAGGACAATCCCAGTGATACTGAACTCTGGAGAATATGGCCCCTGAACGGTTAGTGATACTGGACATTTCTTCATCAGTGTCCCATCTTTTTGCTTATCTGTGACAAAGATACAAATGCAATGAAATGCCGGGACACCTGCACCCCGATGTTTCTGACAGAGATATTTAAAGGAAGAATTTTCCTACGGCCCCTCAAACCATGCCTCTCCAACCTTCTCCTCCATTGATATAGAAACTTAGCCTTGGGCATTCTGGTACAATTATGAAAGAAAATTAGCTTCAATATTCCTCCTAAATACCTCAGCTGTTGGCTGCAAGTGTACAAATGCCAGTGTTCTGCGAAAATTCTTCTTTACTAATATAATTGCTCCCAAGCTCTTTGGTTGTCAGCACATTACAGTAAGAATAAAATCACTTCTTTTATTTTGGTACTCACTCAGGAAACCCAACTCATTGGCCCCCTCATCCTTCCTCTTTTAACTCCTTCCCGTCTTAAGTAGTGAAGTCTGGACTAAGAAGCTCATTGGCCGGAGACGACTTACTAGTATTTGCCCAATAAACACTGCAGTTTTGCATTTTATACAAATGGCTTACACATATGTCCTAAGATAGAACATCACCAGGGTTTACCCAGTCTTCTCAGCCAAAACATGTGGTAGAGGAAAGAAAGAGCTCCAGTCCCTAGGAAACTCTTGCTTACTAAATGCCCTTGACCATGTTGCTCTCTCTAAATCTGCAAACATCATAATTAAGATGGCAGGGCTTGGATCACACTGACCTGGGCTAAAATCTGGCTTGGCCACTCACTAGTTGGATGATTTGCATAATCTTTCAGAGCCCAGGTTTATTCATCCCTAAAACGACTCTTCCTATAATCATTGATTCCTAATAGAGGCATCATGACCAGTCATTGAATACCGAAATGTGTGCTGGTAAACTCAGGGCCTAGCACATTATAGAGCTCGGTAAATGTTCCATTATTACAATAATTAGATAAATATGCACCAGTCCTAGAGAAGCCTTATGCATGTCAGCTAGTGTCCTCAATTCTGCATCACTAGTTGAATCCTGGATGCAACATTTCTATTCTTGCAGTACCCCCTCCAGAAATGTTTATTCACTTAACAGTGGGTCATCAGAGGGCAATCGTGAGTCAGGCACTGTCCAAGCTGTTGGGGGATGCTGATCCCTGGACAGATGTTCCTTCCTTCCATGATTCTCTCCATTCTCAGATCATCTTGGATTCTTCACTCTCCAACACCACTCCCCCAGCCAATAAATTACTGAATTCAATTGATTCTATTGCCTAAATATTTCTTCATCCCACCTCCCCAACCCCCCCTCCCAGCTCCTCTCACTGTGTCTCACTGTCCCCAGTCCTCTGTTCTGCTTTGTTTATCTCCTGCCTGTGTCACCACAGCAGCATCTTCACCATTTTCCTTGATTCTGACCTCTCAATCCTGCCAGCTACTCTCCACAATCAGTCCCAAGTGTCTTGCTCAAATACAAACCCCATCTTGCCTGGAACAAAACTAAAAAAAAAAAAAAAAAAAAAACAGAACAAAACAAAATAAAAACAGAAAGCCCAACAACAACAACAACAAACTCCTTGGCATTTCATAGGAGGTCTTTGATCTACTGACTCTGTTTGACCTCCAGGCTGATTTTTGGCCTCTTTCCCATAAGAGCAAACTCCTACTACACAAAGCAACTTAAAACAACCTGATTGTTCATTTGCTAGTTCATGTTTTTTGTTTCCATGCCTTTGCAAATGCAGTATCCCCTTTTGAGAAGGCCCTTCCCCCTTGCTTACTGGGAAAACACACTCTTCAATATTTATTTCAAATGTCACCTCTACCAGAACCCATTCTAGAGAGTTGGTCACTTCATCTTGGGAGCTATCTCTATACCTTGAACCTTTTACTCTGGGTTTCTCTTAATGTTTCATTAGTTATCAGCTCAAATGTCACCGCCTCATGGCAGGCTTTGTTGCCCTCTCCCTACCCCCAAACTGTGACTTTCTACACCAGATCATTTCTCCTAGGATTTCCTGCTATTTACAAATATAGTTCACTGAGTCTTATAAAAAAGCTTTTGCAGAGCAACCACACAATTATATAATTATAAAATAATCAACAATGTTTCTCACACTAAAATATAGACCAAAATCATGTGTTTTATTTCTCAAGCAAAAACAGAACAAAATCATTATCATTACAAGGAAATACTGGGGAAAGAGCGTGCTAGGTACTCAAACCTTAAAAATCTCATTTTTATCCCTACGTAAAGCCAGAGCAGGAGGAAGTCACATCCCTGGACCATATTCTTTGGGCCCCCTAATGAATTGCCTTTTTGGAACTGTGATTTAGCACTATTCTCTCGGTGTTCATCCTGTCTGCTGCTATTATAGAAACCAGATGTTTGCAGAACATCTTTTGGACTCTTGATCAAAGTGCTGGTGCAAACATCTTCCAATGTATTGCTCAGTGTCTTTTGTGACAGGTTTATCTCAGAAGTCAAATCCAGGACAACATGTATATCTCTCTACATTTTCTTCTGCTAGATGCCAAGAGTAGATACCCATCATCTTTCTCTCTTTACTTAGGCTTCCAGGAAACTCAATACTAATTTTGGCACCCAGTTGCTCTAACTTTACTCCACCAAGGCTTTTTTTTTTTTTTTACATTATATTTCTATTTTTTCTTTCCATTACTAACAGCCTGTTTATTTTCCGGCTTTTTTGTGTGACTTTTTCCACCTATTGGTTATAGGATTTGTGACAAGGGAATGCATTCTAGTAGAAGAAGCAAGCATGTTTGAGTCACAGGATACTGAGTTTCAAGGTCAGCAATATATGTCTGTTGATAGACATATAACTTTAATTGCCTCTACTCTCAGTTGTCCCAACTTAAAAACCAAAAACTAATGGCATCTAGGTGTGATTCTTTAGGAATATTATATATCAAAAATATACATAAGCATTCCTACTGTGGTTCAAGAAGGGATCCTTTTTTCAGTTATGTTTGTGCCTCTTCAAAACTTATTGGAATGTGGAGAATAGATGGACATGGACAGATAAATGATAAAGGGGGAAATAACAAAAGCAACAGGACTGTCCATGATCAAGTGTGTAACATATAAGAATTTGATCTTGAATGAGTTCATAGGAAAGATCAATCACTGGGGTTTAAAGGATGCACAGGATTTATACACATGAAGAACAGAAAGAGGGTACTCTGGATGGTGGGACTTTGCGGGGAAAGAATAAAATGAGAAAACCCAAAAGAGGCAGACTTCATAGCAAGTTTATCAACAAAAGCACCAAAGTATGTATTATAGTGATAAAATTTTTCAAAAAGTTCAGAAAGCTCCATTGTACAATTGAGAGTCACTGAACCTACAATGAAAAGCTAATTTCTTGTAATATTAAAGGGAAACACAAGGGTGGTATTTGGAGCACTTGTCTCCCTCCTCAAATTTTAAACAATTGAAAATACAGAAAATGTAAAAGGAATAGCTCTAGAAAACCCCAAGATAATCCATTCACCCTTCAAAATCCAAGAAACAGATTTCTGGAACGATGGAGCAGAGGAGCAAGATTGAGTGCTCAGCATCAAGTAGGACTGCACATCTGAAGAAAAGAGAAATTCTGAAGTCCCATGACAAGATAGGGGTGGAATATGGACCCAAGTTCATATTCACTGACTCTCTGTTCACCCTGGGACTCCTGCTTTGTCTGTTTACCAGGCACTCTCCATCTTTGGGTCACTGCCTTGCACTTACTCCATCCGGGCACGGGCAAGACAAGTTGGCCTAAAGGAAAATCTTTTTATCTTCTACCTCTTGGATCTTGATCCATTTTAGTGCCTAAATTTATGGTGATCAATGAGGCTGAAAAGGTCTGCGTCATGTTTGGAGCATGTTCCTTGCTCGTTTGTATGGCTAGATCTGAAATACCAGAAGAAAGTGTGTTTTGAGAGTCTGTTGTGAGGTTGCCAACTGAGTGTTTGGATTTAGATAGATCACACGCAACACTTTCAAATGGTTTTCGGCTCAGTATCCAAACATTTGGTTTCTTATCTACACTAATTCCAAATTTTATAAAGTTGCTGAAAGTTTATTGTGGAGAAATTCATACATGCCTGAAAAAAGATGCAGCTGAAGTAGGTTTTCACTCATTGGGTGGGGCTGGCACATGCCTTCCAAAGGAAATTGTGTAAGTGTAATGAAGAGAAAGCCTTCTGCCCTGGCAAAATTTTTATAAAAAAAATCTATAAAGAATAGAAAACATGATCTATTTTGGAGATGAATAATTTAATAGATAGCTGCTCCCTAGTGGAGTGTGTTGAGAATTCTGAAGCTACCCTCTTGCAGATCATGAGAGAGGATCACAATAGATTGGTGATGTCTTTCCCAAGCATGGAATGTATTGGTGGCAGCACCAGGTCAGACATGTGCCATTTCTGATCCGACCTAATACAATCCTTTCCTAATGTCAGAGAGTGATAATGACTATACTAGACAGATGTCAGCCATGTGTAGAAGCCAGATTTCCTGAATTCTTTTACGTGGTTTTTGTCATTCTAGGATAACTTTATACTTGGTTTGATAGAGAAGTGACTCTACCTGCCTAACAGTTTCCCCATGTGTTTTATTCTTTAAGGCAAAACAAACAACACAGACACATACCTCTGGGAAAAAAAACAACTATTAGTGAAATAAGGTTTCATCCAATTCCAGAAGAAATGTCCCCAGTGGGTCCCTAGGTCTTGATGTGGCCTTGTTATAGCACCTCAGCTCTAGCCATGCTGGATGGGAAGAACTCATGGATTCTTCCTAGATGTTCTCAAGTTAGAAGGCAAAGCCTAATCCTTCTTGCCTTTCCCTAATTGATACTTGTTTGCAAAAAGAGTAAACAAGGCCCAGATTTTTCTTCATCTGTAGGGATGTGGGTAGCTGTTTTTTTTCTTGAGGCTGCCAGGTTCTATGTTATATAAAGGAGAACTTTAGAAAGAAGTCTTGCCTTAATGCAGGGAGGACCTAGCCAGCCAAACATACTTGTAACACATGGGAAGAGGCTGGAGCAGGCATGAGCAGTGTTAGACAGATGTGCTGAGGAGGGATGGTAGAGGAGCACAGTCCTCCCCTCTGGTTCTTAATCCTTCCAGCTGATCCCACCCAAACAAACACTTTTTAGTATTTCAGAGCCACAACTGGACAGAAAGCTGCTCATATCTTCTACCTTAGTCTCTCATCTGCTCTCTCTCTCTCTCTTTCTTTAGTAGGCTCTGAGCCAAATGGCTTTGAGTTCTCTCCCTACTAATTTAGAGCATATTTTAGACTTCTGGGGAAGCACCCCTCCCCATAAACACAAATGTACAGAAATAAACATCTAATGCAAAATATATAAATAGCTGGGATTTTGCTCCAATTTCTAGGATCCACTGTGTTTTCCAAGGAAGGGGTATTGGTGTCACCTGGTCTTGTAAGAAAGCAAGTCCTATAAATTTAAACTATAACATTCAAACAGTAGGGAGTGAACAGCCTGGAGGTGTGCCACATGGACTGAACTGGACTTGTGAAGGTCTGAACACTAGCCCTGACTCCTCTGACACACACGTGTGCACTTGCACACTCATCATTCATTATGCATGTTTTGGGCAAACTTGTCTTTTCTGGGCCTGAGCTCCTGCTCTGTAAATTCCCTCTGCCCTCCAGCCTCTTTGACCTCCTGGTAGCAGTTGCTCCGACAAAACCTTGTACTCACATCAATTGCCCAATTGTTCTTCCTGCACTGGATCACAATTGTATGCTTGCTCCATTAGTGTGAGGTGAAAGAATCTGGGTTTTAGAGGCAGATTTGGATTGAAATCTTGGTTCCACCCCCTCAAGTGAATGGCCTTGAGAGAGTTATTTAGCCATTTATTTATATGAAGGGTGGAAAATGTGGTGATAACGTCTACTTATCAAGGTTCTTCTGAAGGTTAAAAATTAGAGCACATATGAAAATGTCTGTCTATATGTAATCTTAAGATTTAGTAAATTTTTGTTTCCCTCACACTTCCTTAATGTCTAGCATAAGCCTGATGTGTGGTGGATATTAAAAAAAAATGCTGTTGGAAAGAAAGGAGGAAAAGAGGGAGAAAACAAAAAGAAAAAGAAGAAAAATAGGAGGGAAGGGAAACTGGGGTTGAGAAGGAAGGGAGGAAAAACAGATAAAGGCAAAGGGGAAATGAGGTTAATCATACCCTCTTCATTATCTTGTGAACTCCTAAGGGGCCATCTGTGGCCTAGTCATCTCTGTATCCTCAATTCCTAGTACTGACATTATCATTTTGTAACTACTCAATTAATGTTGGCTGGACAGATTGTATTAATCTTTAACATGGGGAGAATGACGCATGCCATGCTTTATAAAGGGCTTCTATGAGCAACTGCCAGAGCCCTGAGTGTGAAAGTACTTTATATATTGAGCAAGAGTGCTAATAACTGACCTAAAGTCTGGTATATGATGGTAGGCTAGGCTGCTAGTCCCAACTCCTCATTTGCCTAAGCTAATAAAGTGGGGACCGAGGAGTCTACTTAGAAAAGTAGCATTCCCAAGTTAGGGACAGTCATATACAGACAAGTTTTGTAATATTTGGTGTGTGCATGGATGAGAAGAGAGCCAAAAAGCGGATTATAAAGAAAGATTGGACCATGGTTTTGCTGTGAAATAATGTATCATAAAAGGAAAAGAAGCTTGGAAAGACAAGGACCTGGGGAAGTAAAAGGGTGGGTGGAATGGAAAGAAGTATCTAAATAAGCTCTATATCACTTAGGGACCCAAGTTGCCCTTCTGTGAGACTTCCCCAAATGAGGGAAGAAATAATCTCTTCTCTTTGCAGGAGAGTGATGAGTCACCATTTAGGATGGGGAGCATGGTATACCAGATGAATAAGTGGAGATCTGGACCAAAGAAGATTCCCATGTGGACAACTTCTATAAAGTCCATGGTGTAGAGGCTAAAGACAATGATTTATCATAGGGTCTTTAGGGCAGACTTCAGTGATTCCTGGTAGGTAGCCAACACTGATTAATAGGGACATAAGATAACACTTGAGGAAGCCAAACATTACTGTAATGGGGAAGGGAATACAAGGTAAAGCATTAGAAGAGCTAGGTGGGGCGGGAGGCGGGGGGCGGGGGCACAGGATTCTGATAAGCTATGAGGTATCGGAAGCCAGATTTAATGTAACAATGTCTTTTCTACTCTGAAGATTCTTTAAAAATGGGGACGTTTAGGTTATGTAAAGTACCATGATAAGTAAGCAGGTTTGCTGTGCTAGGTATTCTAAATTCAGTGACTCTGGGCTTATATACTTCTCTGGGTATAGGAACCATGCATAAAATTTTACATCCCAGCCAGACTAGCTGTTTTCTTAAGGGAGGAAAGGAATGTGGATATAGAGAAACTGATTCTTAGAATGGAAGAAAGATTATGCTGGGCTGAAGGCGGATTTCTTTTCTAGGAGGGTAGTTCTTGATGGAACATGGATCCTGGAGCATTTTTTTCACTCATAGGTGGTGTTTGCCCATATCAAGAAATATATATACCATCAATTTAGTTGTCTAGGGTGCTCCTATAGCACCACAGAGTGCATATATCCCCAGCAGGGAAGTAAGAATAAGCTTCCTCTTTTTCACCTGCTCTTCCAGAACCAGGATGATCTCAGGAGCTACCTTTCATAAGAGAGAGTACTTTTTTAGGTGTTGCTTCCAGTCTGTAAAATTCAACCAAAGGGTGGGAGGTTTTCTCCTAATGGTGAGAGCATAATCCCTGGAACACATACACCTGGACCTCAGGCAATACAGAATCACTCTAGGCAGCAGATAACTTGTCTCTAAAGTGAGGACGACCATATGATCTCAACAAGGAGACATTAAGGATATGTGAAATTTTAAAAAATGCAAAATAATTAGACCACTACTCAGCAAGAGTAAGTAGTCAACAAATTGTTAATATCAATAGTATTGTTTTCAGCATGACTATTGCCAACAGAGTTAAGATAGAAATTTGACAGCAGGCTTAAAGGATAATCCTACCCAACTGGAATCCTTCATTGAATGCTTCCATTCAATTCACTGAAATTTTTGAGCTCTTAATATTGGCAAGGCTATTATAAGGGTTATAGAGATTATTAAGGCTTTTTTTTAATCACAGAAGCTCAAAATTCATGAGATGAGAAGACAATTAACAAAAATACCTCTGAAATAGAGCAAAAAAGTAATTACACCCATTAATGTTAAGAACGATTTTGGCCTTTCAAAGGAGGGCATTATTTTACCTAATGGGAGGGTCAGGACAGACTTTATGAAACAGGGAGGTTTTCAACAGCCCCACAAGAAAGCATGGAGTTTGGATCAACACAGATACAAGGACAGACAAAGATACATAGGCTAGTTTATGTGTGACCAAGGACCGAGTTGAGGTTGGACATGAAGGCTAGGAGTACATGGCAGAAGGACTTAGTTACTTAGGACTTCTTAATTTTTACTTGAATGGACAATGGAGAAACATCACACACGTTTCTTGAGTGGACTGTACATTCCCTATGAACAGAATATTTAGTTTTGTGTCTGAATTTCTCATGGTCTTAATATAACGACTGGCCAATAGCATTAAAAAATTGTTCAAGTAAATGATGGCTGGCTGGGTAGGTGGATGGATGAACAAACAAATAACAGTTATGGGAGATATGCACCCAGCTATCTTGTACTCATCTGCCTTTTCATTTATTCATTCAGTAATTATTTAGTAATAATCAAATAAAGTGTACTGTGTAATATTTGTGCATTGAACTTGACCAGAATTATCCTCTCTACTTTAGGTAAACTCAGGGAAGACTATCTTGCCCACCCTGGGAAGACTATCTTGCCCACCCTGTGGGGAGATTAACTTTCTGTGTAGTACACTCCATCTGTTAAAAGTCAGGGATTTTTTTTCCCCTTAGTCATCTTTGTTGAATCATTGATTTTGATAAGAAGGAGGACAGTCCTTTAAAAATATGGGCCCCCCCAAAGCCAATTTTTATGTTTCCCCAAGCACTGCAATTGAGGCCGCTCTGCCTGGCTATTAATACTCTAATGGAACAGCATGCCCTCTTACAGAGGGGAAATCAGACGTTGTGCTGAGTTGATTAGAAGTGATGGCATGGAGCTTCTTCCTGAGAACGGAAGTCCTGTAACCTCAAATACCAAGGACTATAAATCTCAGCAATATATAATGGTAATTGGTTTGAAAAGCCTAATCGACGCAGAGAACGGAAGCCAAGTTCAGAATGCTCAGGACTGGAAGCTCCAGGCCTCCGCCTGCTTCCAGAAGGAGACGTGTCATTTTCTCCCTCAGTGCTGGGAAGAGCAATAATGGATTTCAGAAGTTGAGTCTCACTAAATGCCAGCCTGGAAGCCCTACCTGATGGTAGTAATGTGTGGAACTGAAGCCCACGTGCAGCACATTTATCTGGGACAGGTAAAAACGTGTGATTCGATTCACATTGAATCAGAATCTCTGTATTTAGGTCCATTAGTTAGTATTTTTGACAAGTTCCTGGTTGATTCTTATGCACGGTGAGTTTTGAGGACCACTGCTATACATATCAGTCCCCATCTATGCCATAAGATCTTCTTCAGTCCCCTGCTTCTGCATTATAATGAAAATGCTTCTACGGTGCCTGGGTGGTTCAGTTGGGTTAAGTGTCTGACTCTAAATTTTGGCTCAGATCATGATCTCAGTGTCATGGGATCGAGCCCTGCATCAGGCTCTGAGCTCACCAAGGAGTCTGCTTAAGATTCTTTCTCTCCCTCTGCCCCTGCCTCCATACACACTCTCTCTCTAAAATAAATAAATTCTTTAAAAAAGAAAAGAAACCACTTCTGACCTTGAGTTTAGCTAACCCATGTTCAAATCTCAGGTCAGCTTCCTACTCACTATGTGGCTTCAGGCAAGCCCTACTTTCTTTCTCCAAAATCTATTTCCCCTCATTTATAAAAGGAAGGAAATGAAATCTACCAGGATAGATTCTTATAAGGTCCCCCAAAATTAGACAATATAGGAACACATCAGGACATGGTAAAGAACCAATATTATTGGTCATGGCTATGAAACATGCATAAATTCGTAGAGTATAAAAGAGGCGTTTAATATTATGATCTCTGCCTTGGTTTGAGACTAACAAAGTCAAACCATTTTGAGCCCCAAGCAGGCAAATGAGTTGTGAAGAGTCTTGTAGAAACCTTTCCTTGAGTCTCAGTCCCATTGCTTTTTAGCCACAGAGACATAGGCAAATCCCTTGTCCTCCCTCAAGCTTTAATTTGTCATTTGCAAAATGGGCTAATAGTTACTATGAGTAATAGACATACCTACATAATGTCCCTGGCAGGTATGAATACCAATACATGAAACCAAAGATCATGCCACAACCTAGCTTGAGATGGAACTGCTCTGGCCTCCCATACTTCCATTCATCACACCCCTAGTATTTGACATTGGACAACTGCAGCCTTCTCTATCGTGTATATGTGTTATGTAGGCAGAACTTCCAGTTTCTGAGCTACCCTTTTCCAAAGATATTTGCATAATCCCCCTACCCCCTAAGAAACTATGGAGTCATCATTAATGATAACCATTTATCATTTAAGCATCTACATATGTTTCGGTGGGGGGGGGGCAGTTACTTGACCTCTTCATGCCTTACTTTTCTCCTCTGCATACCAGCCATACTCACTGTCCTATTGGTTAGTACAAATAATGCTAAATGTCATAATAGATAAACTTTGAAATCCTAGTGATAGCCTTATCAAAGCAAGAGATTATTGTTTGCTCACATGCTAATCAAATACAAATTAGCCAGGTTTGGGAGCTTTTTAATCATGCAGGCTTCAGAGAGCCAGTCCTCTTCCACCCTGTGGCTTCCCAGGTCACTGTAGAAAGAGAAGGGAGACCCTGGAGACAGAACACCAGAGACTCAAGTACCTCAACTCGGAAGTGACACACATCACCTCTGCTTATATTTCATTGACCAGAGCTAACTGAATGCAGCTCTACCAAGAAGCTTGCAAGGGGAGGCTGGAAAAAGTCCCTGGCAAGCAGCCACTTCCCAGCATCAACTTTACATTATGGAAGGAGAGCGCAAATCTCTGTCTCAGCCACCGTTACCAACTCATAAAGTTGCCGTGAAGACTAAATGAGAAAATACACATCAAATGCTTAACACAGAGCCTGGTACATAGTATATAATCAATAAATGTTAACTGAGGCCATCATTCTTAAAACCACAAGGTTAATTTCATGCTTTGTTAAACACTAGTAGAACCCTCAGATGCTATTGGCTATCATGATGATCTATTCTGATTTTAGTCTGATTTTATTTTTTTAAGTTTTATTTGAGAGAGAGAGAAAGAGAAAGATTATGAGCAAGGGGGAAGGGCAAAGGGATAAGCAGACTCCCCGCTGAGCAGGGAGCTTGATGTGGGACTCTATTCCAGGACCTTGGGATCATGATCTGGGCTGAAGGCAGATGCTTGACCAACTGAGCCACCCAGGCACCCTGATTTTAATTAATTAATTCAATTCATACTTATTGAGTGTCCTACTGAGGCTGGATGTCAACAGTGAATCAGACTCTTCCTGTGGCCAGGCATTGCATGGAATGGTGAAGAGAGGCCATAAACACTAGGCCAGTATTTACAGAAATGATTATTTAAACTATAACTATGAAAAATTACATGACAGAGAAGTACAAAGTACTAAAAAGCACATATCTAGAGGACCAACCTAGGCTGGAGAATTTAAGAAAAGATTCTCTGAGAACTTAAGAATGAATAGCAATTAGCCAAGTGAAGAAGTAGGGGACAAATTTCAGGCAGAGGGAGCAGATGTGAGCTGCCTCCTACAGATCATATTAACTCAGTCCTGGGGATCATTCAGCTTGGACAGCAACCTCGTGGGATGTTTCAAAGTATCATCAGCATAAAAACACAAATAAATAAAAGCATCCTGATAAATATGTCCCCAAGACACTAGCAACTTAGGAAGAACACACAACATCCAAACACTGTAGCAGCTTCAAGGAACTTACAAATGTTTTCATCCAACTACAAACATTCTTTTCTTGGGAATCTTCAATTGTGTCTTTCAGTACAGAACTTTTCTCAGCTTGACTCAAGTCACTGAATGGGTTTGAGATAGAAGCATGTCTGTGATCTGTACTGCTTTTGGCTAAATATCTTTTCTAGTCCTCATCAAGTTCCCCCACATGCCATAAATATAGAAATATAATCTTATGTTAAGTGTTATTGTTACAAAATAATAAAGAAGCTAGGAGGCAATTTTTGGAAGAGATAGATAGGTTTATGGCATAGATTGTGGTAATCAGTTCGTGGGTATACCTTTATTTCCAAACTTATTAAGTTGTATACATTAATTATATACAGCTTTTTGTATGTCAAAAATAGTAATTTTTAAAAGTGAAAGACTGAGGTAGTGTGCACATTTGATCTCCTAAGCATACATATAAACACCAACATGGGTATGAACACATAGATGTGCGCATATATGCACACACAGTGAGTAGGAAAATGTCACTGGGGTGATAAAAAGAACTACTAGGGAGACCCAAGGATTTCAAGATTTCAGGCTGTGGTGCTGTCATTTGCTTCCTCTATGACCCAGACTCCTTAGCGTGGCTTTGAAATCCCCTCATGGTTTGGAACATAGCAAAAACCCTCCAAAATTCTTCCTTACATGTGCCCTCTGTCACAGTTGGATCATGCATTTAGGGTTCCTGGCATGTCCCTAGCATCCATTACTCTATGTTTGATGTGAACATCCACTACCTGAAATACTCTCTGTAAGTGGTCTCTGTCTCCACCGTCTGTCATGTACACATGTCTTTTCAACCCCTTCAGTCTTCACATGTATCTCCACCTCTTCCATTAAACTTTCCTTGCTCTTTTTTTTTTTGCTTTGTTCTCTTAGATCCCACCACCAGGCTTAAGCTACTGGTGAGAAATTGCTGTGATGTTTTTTGTTTATGTGCCTTCTTCTCTCACTCATCTATGTCAATTCCATGGCATGGACAGATTGTGTGTGTGTGTGTGTGTGTGTGTGTGTGTGTGTGTGTGTGTGTATTCCCGGTACCTAGTGCAATATCTGATATATAATGGGCATTTAATGCATGTTTGTTGATCAGATGCCTTTTCTATGCATTTGTCCTTTCTGAGCCTCAGTGTTCTTACTTATGGAAATGGAAAACAATACTTGCCCTACTTAGTTCATCCATCTTCCTATTAAATGAGAAAATGCATGTACAGTGCTTAGCAAAGAGCCTGTCCTACAGTAAATGTGAGTGATCGATGAAATCAATGGACATTTGAATGCCTGCTGTGTCCTGGATCATGAGTATAAAAATACTTTGTCAATGATGAAGCACTCTACAAATAGAGGCATACATTCAATAATCATAATGTGATTGTTACAACATTGAGACAAATGTGTGTATACATATCTGTTTGTTTAATAATAATAATAATATGAATAACCCTGTTCATATTCTTGAAGGATAATGGGAAGAGTAAGGAATGTGGAGTTTGCAAACATTGGGGTTCTGAACAAGATGATCGTACTTGATGCATAACCAGTTATGAATTCCAGGGTCAGTGGATTTAATACATTTTATATCATTGCAAATGTTTGCTCTACTCCCAGGGAAGATTAAAAAAAAAAATTCCTGTGTTTGGCTCAGGAGCTTGCTTCTCTCCTGGCAGTGTGCATCAGACTAAATGTCACAAGAATATTTCAGCATATGTGGGTAAATATTTACACTCATTTTAAACAGATATTCCAAATTCCTTGTTGTTTTTCAGCAGAGGCCTAAACCTGGTGGTAAAAGTCATGAATAGAACTTTTTCACTCTCACTAAGTGAGAAGGGGCTTTTCAAGGATTCTTGCCTCCAGGGTGCTCTATTTTTCTCCTTCCATTCTTTTTGGGTTGAGTTGTTGGAAGGGAGAACTGGCTCTCTTCCATGGAACTCTCTACCAAGCCACTTCGAATTATTGCTCCATGGTCCCTGAGAGCCAGTAGAGATTCAGCTGTGATCACAGGGGAAAGTAAAGTATAAGGAAAGAAATATAGAAGCTATAATAAGAAGTTACTCTTGGAAAAATGCAAAATGCATGGTATTATGGCCTTGGGTTACAAATGGGTGGACAAGGACTTAGATGGGGTTTCAGAGGAAAGGGAAATTGTAGCAGGAACAAATCAAAGACAGTACTTTGGAGATGTAGCGAACCAAAGGGTACATCAGTGGGGGAATATTGCTGGGTTCACAGGTTGATATTACACACAAAGTTTGGGTTATGGACTTGTTTGTCGGTGTTTGAGGGGCATAAAAATGCTGTGTCTATATGGATGTATATATTCTAGCAATTTTCCTTGCTTTCTAAAACCCTTCAGTAGTAGAGGCCCTCCTTCGGGGGAAAAGCACAGAGATCTCTACTAATGGCAAAGGAAGAAACTAGGCAAAGCTTCAGCCTGGTCTAATGGGATACTCTAAAGCATCATTGGTGCCACGGTTGCCCCATCTGGAGGCAAGAGGATCCAGTTTTATGACCCTATATCAGTTGTTGGCTGTTCTATTTCCAAAGGGTTTGAAGGCAAGGGCTACCTCCTCATCTGGCTGAGTAAGGCAACTCACCCTTTGCTAAGGGCAGTTCTCTAGCTGTGTGGGCTATGAGCTGTTAGCAGCCAAGACTCACAACTGCTGAGGAATGGAAGGGAATCTGTGTGGGCACCAATGGAAACTACGCTAGAGGGACAAGTTAAAATCATAAAATGCTGTAAGTCCAGAGACCCAGGAACTGATTCTTTCATTCTGCATTTACCGAACATCCTGCCAGGCACCAGGGATACAAAGACCAGAGAGTCATTCTGTATTGCCCATCCTAGTATAATCAGGATGAGAATTCTGCTTTAGGATCCAATAATGGGGAACTGGAAAGGACACAGAAGGTTCTAATCACAAGACAGAGCATATTTATTGTGCACCTGCTAAATGAACAGTCCTGTGCTTAGTATTATGGAGGCAACAAAAGTGTTTAAGTGTGGCTTCTACCTTTGGGAAGATAACAAGTGAGAAGGGCTTAATAAAGTACAAGGGATGATATACCCAGTGTCTCATAAGAGCCCAGAGGAGAGAAAGGAATCATGGAAATCTGAGAGCTGACTTTGGAGCTGACCCTTATAGGATGGCAGCATATGAGCTTATACTGGTGGAAGAATGGTATTCCAGGCAGAGGGAATGGCTTAAGTAAAGACAAGGAGAAAACACATATTTTCACATAAGTTTTGTACTATGTGATTTCCAAAGTGAAATTGTGCTACAGTGCCAGGTAAGAGTAGCGAAGTCATAGGAGATGAGCCTGGGGAAGTGGGCAACATGTAGAGGACCTTTACATCTAGGAAAACGAGGATTTGGGATTTAGTCTTCGAAAGAGTAGGTATTTGTGAATGGACTCCAAAGGGCAGAAATTCACAATTAGAGCAGTTGAGTGGGAGAGTAACTGGCAACGCTGAAGGCACACACCAAGGCGGGAAAAGCAAGGCCGTGCTAACGTAAATTGCTTCCTAGTTCCACACAATGTGTTGGTTTCCTGTCATGACGTTGTTAAAATAGAACACTTCAACACACAGAATGAACCCTCATGTAAGCCAGGGATTTTAATTAATAAAAATTTATAAATATTAGTTTATCAATTAAAACAAAAGTACCACAGGAATGCAAGATGTTAATAATAGAGGGAACTATGGGAGAAGTGGGGGGAGGAAGACGAACTTTATGTACTTTCTGCTCAATTTTTATGTAAACTTAAAACTGCTTAAAAAAACTCATTGTAAGAAATTCTTAAAAACAAACAAACAAAACAAAACAAAACAAAAAAAAACCACCATTTCCACCTAACCCTTTTAACCAGCCAATTCTTACTCATTCTTCAGACTTCTGGTTTAAGCATACTATTTTTCTTTCTTCCTCTAATGGTCTAGGTCCCTTCTACAGGGTTTCAAAGCACCCTGAACTTATCATTGATCCCATTATTATTCTTATAGTGTCAATGACTAGGACTACTCTCATTACACAGTGATGTGAGCAAAAAAATATATTTTGTTGTATTAAGTCACTGAGATTATGATGTTTGTTATAGCAACTAATGCTACTTACTCTAAGTAATACACATATTCACAAAACATTATGCATCTTATGGATCAGAATTATGTTTATCTTAATTCACCCTTAATTTTCTAATGTCTAAAAAAGCATCTTACCTAAAGGAGGTGCTCAGGATCTATTGATTGCACGTTTCCTTGCAAATAATATTATTATACATACGGAATATTGTTAAGAATATTGGCTTGAAAATAAGATAGTCCATGGTTTTGGTGTTAACCCACTCTTTTACTTTTCCTCTGTGATACAGGCTGATTCATTTTATGTCCTTAAACTCTTCTTCTCCTTTGTAATTGGGAATAGAAATAGTTTCTATGTTATAGGTTGTTGTGAGAAGTAAATATGATATTGTATGGTCTTAGCCCGGGTTCCCCAGCAAATAGAGTTCGATGCAAGGACCAAGTGCTAACATTTAATTGTGGAAGATGCAATCCCAGGATAGCAAGAATGTAGGAAAAGGAAAGTGACATGTGGAAGTACGGGCATAAATGCAAGGCAATGCATTGCTATGCTATCCACTGTTTTATGGTCAAACATGAAGAGACACAGCAGTACCATAGGAAGGTGGATCCACTTGGTCATATGGGCCATCTCCAGGCAGTCAGTTCAGAGAATCCATGCCTCAGAAAAGGTCATGTGACAGAGGAAGGAAATAGGATTCATACTCCTGATTCTGATCATCAAAGCTAATACCCCACACTCCTGAACTGCTGCATATAGCCCTTTCAACAGCTATTCAGAAAACCTCATTCCTACCCCTGTGCTGTGTATTCCATCCAAGTCTGGAAGTGGAAGGAAAACTTGAAATTCAGGAAATGCTGCTTCCTCTGAATAAACAACCAAAGCCTGACCCTCCCAGGGAAGCTGATGACCTACTCTAAGAGGTAGGAACCATGCAGACCCAAGCAGTCATATGGTAATGACTGCTGGATGGTTGGCCATAAAGGCAAGCTGATGAGCCACCCTTTGGAAGAGGAGCTTGATAGTTGAGGTGATACCAGCATTTGAGGGCCAGAAGAAAGTAGTGCTAAGATAATCCAATATGGGGCAGAGGATGTGTCCAAGACAGCCTGCAAGGAATTGATCAGTGTCTGGCACATAATGAACACTTGCTAAATATATTATTATTTTTCCTTCTGTTATACAGTTAAGAGCCTTATTTAAAACTACCATCTCTGTGCCAGAGAAGATAGATTGAATAGGGGGCAATGAGACTCTCAGCAAACCTTAAAATAGAAAAATAAATATATTTTTAATCACAAATTGTTATGAGGACTACATGACATGATCTGTATCTATCCACTATACATATGCACATAGTATAGGGTATGCACTGAGGGCTGAGGAAGCACTAGATTTTATTTGAAATATTTGTTGAATGAATGGGTAAATGAACAATGAAAGTAAGTCTTTGGTAAATCTTGAATTCTAGGATATTAGAGCTAGAAAGAATCTTAGAGATTGCTTATTCCAAATTCCTCTTTTATGCAAAACAATGTGGAGGCTCACAGAGGCAGAGTGCTTTCCTAAGGTCTAACAGGCTCACGTGCAGGTGTTCAAGGATTATGTATAATTGCCTCATATCTTACTCCAATGACTCTCTATTGATCAGAGTCCTGTAATAGAAAGGAATCTGATAATTAGAATAAGAAGAACTATCATTTTTCTAGTACTCAGAATGCATCAAGCACTTTTCACCTACCTGAGGTATTTGCCATCCCTATTTTCTTCGTTTCAAGTGATGACGTACCTTGAACAGTCATTAAAAGGTAGACATCAAACCCAAGTCTCGCTGTTCCTGATGTTCTTACCTTTCTGTTACTGCATTACCCAACCTTTAGTTCTTGATGATGAATGTCCCCTCTTGTCATTTTTACAATATTCGTGTGAGGGGAGGAGATGGACACCCCAGAACATGTAACAGGAGATGGGCACAGAGGGAAAGCAAGAGGAATGAGCCATGGACCAGCAGAATATTTAAAATTGAGATGCCTCCTGCCTCCATCCACTGAATTTACCTTTTTTTTTTTTTTTCAAGAAAAAGTCCCTTCTGGGAAAGACTCACTCCAGATACTTTTCCAAGACATTCTCGGAGCTGAGACTAGCATATCCAATTTGGCAGCGCAAAGTGTGATTTTAATTAGGTTGTTTCCCTCTGGGGGCTGGGGGCTCTGTTGGCTGAGCTTCATAAAAGAGGCTGTGGGTGGGCAGTGTGCAAGGCGCTCAGAGGTGAGGAGCGTTCAGGACAAGCCTCCCGAAGGGGCTTGGCTGTCGCTTGTGAAATTTCCCCCTATTTCTTCTTCCTCCTAAAGTCATTGGAAGCTGCTGCACCAGGGGAGAGATGTGGCCCCCCTCAGATAGGAAAGGGCTTTGGAGTTCTTGGATCAGAGCCAGCTAATATCCAGGGCATTTATTTTTCAGCCACAGGGCCCCTGTGTGGATCAGTCCACTCAATCCAGACAGGTGTCCACCTTCCTTACTCCGTAGAATCCCTTTGGGGCCTAGAAAGACAGCTTGTGCCACTCCCCAAGTGAAAAGTTCATGTTCCTCCTATGCATGAAATAATGTGGTCCCAACCTTCCCTCCTGGGGTGTGTCCAGTGATTTAAGGCTTTTGACTTCTGCACTGGAGAACAGTGCAGAGATAAATTGTTGGCTGCTGACAACGTCTCTTCCATGCTGCAGAAAGCCAGGGCAGTGCAGCTGGGTTTCTGGGTGGGCCTGGTCACCCAGGAGGGACTGGCCAAAAGCTGCCTAGCTGATGGAAACCAAACAACTCCCAGAAAAGCTGAGACTTGAAAGATAACCCACGAGGCATCTCCTGCAAGTCTTCGTGTTTCATTGTCCTCCTTAGAAAACTGGATAGACACCTCTCATTTCCAGAGAATCTGAGGGAACTTTCTAAAATGCACATCCACTCACATCACATTTCTGCTTTGAAACACCCTAAATAGGCCTCTCTGGCTTCACCTGCTCTTCTTCTATGCCCGCCCCCTACAGCTAGCACACTACGTTATGCCCTCCAGATTTTATCCATACCCTTCCCTCTAGCTGCCATAAACTTCGAGGCTTCTCCTCTTTCTCTGAGTGGCTCCCTTTCCACTCCAACCCAAGCCCCTCCTGGACTGCTTGGCTCAATTCTGTTCATCAGTCAGATGCCAGGAGTCACTTTCTCTGGACAGCCTCCCCTAAAAATACCTCCCCTCTCACTGGCAAAACTGGAAAGATTCGACTGTTTCCTTCAAGAGTGACCTGTTTTGACATCTATTTTAACCCTTAACATTCTCTATCATAATTGCCTACTTAATTTACCCTATTCCCCATCCTCCCTCCCATTCACTGTAAGCTCTGTGAAACTAAAAACCAGGTTTGTGTGTTTGTTTACCATTATATTCCTAGTTCAGTGTCAGGCATGTTTTAGATAATTAATGTTTGCTAAATTAATAAATGAGACCTCACAGGGCATCCTGTTAAACCTTTAATGGTCTTCATCATTTCTGAGGGATTATATACTTAAACACTTCTCCTGAAAACTAGGAGAATCTGTGGGATTGGTGATGCCTTTCACCAATAATTTACAAGCAGATCATAAGGACTGCTGGTAGTAAACCTTGAGTTTTTGTGGGTTGTTTTTTTTTTTTCATAAACACTGAACTTTGGTAGTACTTTAAAAACTGATATGGAGGATGGCAAGAACAAGTGTGGACATACTGTGTTAGGTCTGGTGTCCTATCTCTATAATTGTTCAAAGGAATACACAGGAATACATTAATTAACCTGATAAGATTCTTTTGTGTTCACAATACATAACTAAGGGGCTAGGACAGAGGAATGTTGGTAGAGAAGAGCCAAGGCACATCCAGGGCGCCCCAGGACTCCGCTGAGAAGGGGGCAGGTGTCTGTATTTTTCTGAGTGGAAACTAAGCTGAGTGCAGGAAGTTGTTCAGGAAGGGTAGGAACCAGGGATAGTCATAGGGAGAATCTGGCTGGAGGAAAGCTTATTTGTAGTTGGAATGAGGTAACTCCTTTCCACTCTGGGCAGCATTCAAGACTTTATGGAGCCTCGATGAGACCCCGAAGATAAAGGTAACCTCCAAGTTGGTTCTTGGCCCAATCTTCATCAGTGCTGATGAAGGGGTCAGCAAAACATGCCCTGTTCATGTGCAGGTGGCCACAGAACCAGAGAATTCATGAAGGAACTTGTGGTCATCAGACAGAGTGCTGATTATGGACTTCCCAGATCAAATATTCACCAGGACCCTGGTCACCTCTCAGGTCACCTCTCAACGCTTCTTTTCTGTTATATGAGTTTCACATCAGGGAGAAGAGTGGATTTGGAGCCATCTGCCACCCTTCCCTTTTTAGGCATCTCTCATGGCCCCTTCACTTAGAAATTAACGACCATCCCTCAACAAAATAACGGGCATAACTTTCTATTTTCTGGTATAGTAATTCCCAAAGTGACTTCAACTGAATGTCTGTTCTGAGAGATGATAATAGAAGCTGAGTTAAAAAATAAAATAGTGCCAGGCCTGAAAGGGTGGGGGCTGATACATAATAGAGCTCCCTCTTAGAGAAACACATTGCACATGAGGATACTGAAGATTTCCATGAGTCCTTCAGAAAATGATCAGATACATCCACACTCACTAAACAGTAAACTTTTTTATTTAAGAACAACCTAGTATTTGGAAAGAAGCCTTTAAGGAAACTCTAGTACCTCATCTAAGGATTGTAATTTCACACACCCCAATATATTTACCCAGTATCTTCTTTATAAAACGAATAATGCATCTATTTTCACAGTTCCATGATAACTATAAACAGTCAGATACAGTCGTCTATGACTATAAATATTTGTGACATATTTTGTATTGCCTCTGCTGCTTTGGATAAAAAAAGAGTATTTGCTTTATTTGGAACTAAAAGTTTAATTTCAAAGACATTTGTATAATGTCCTCTTATGGGTTATAAGTTAATACCTGAGTTGGACATTCACACAGGAGACAGAAATATGATATTGTAAATAGTGATGTTGTTTATTGTAGGTATGGATCATAAATTAGACTGGCTACTTTTAGAACTATCTTCTCATCATGGAAGTGAAGGGGTTTACACATACCAGCTCTAATCTCCATTGCTTCTAGGAAGATGGTGCTTCTTATTCCATCTGAGTTCAGTGTGGGTTCTCTTCCCCTGGCTAAGCGAAGCATGAGATGGCCTCCCACCCTTCATAAAAGCAGTAACATAAAGGCATGACATGTAAAAAATGCAGCCCAGGCTGGGGCACTGGCTGCATGGATGAATGTTCTCTGGTAGTTCTCAAGAGAACAGTTCTTTGAATGTCCAAGAGTAAGCAAGCTCTAACCAAGTGGCTTTGGAGTCCTAAAATTAGAACTTGGGCCTTAGGGTATAGAAATGGATGATGATGAGTTACACACATTCTGTAATTAACATTCTGAGAAAATATTTGTAGTTCAAAGTCAAAGCAAAAGGAGCAAATGAACCCTTGGAGTTCTGAAACAAATGAAAGCTGTGCAGGAGCTCCACATGAGGTATGAGGAACCATCCTTCTTTTTGACTAATAGAATGCCTTGTAAAAACATTTTAGGACAGGAGAACTGTCTTCAGATCAACAATCCTGCCTCTAATGTCTACTGTGGGTTTCACCATAGGGTGGACAGATTCCATAAGACTCCTATAATCTACCCTCCATTCTCCTCCTGGGCCCCAGCACCCAGACTTACTACTCTAAAACATAAAGATGATCATGTCATCCCCTTTGCAGAAACTCCACAAGTTCTCATTACACTCCATGCAATGAATTCCTTTTTAAGTCATGAGGGTTGATATCCTAGGGCCCTCACTTGACCTTTCCAGCCAGATCTACCATGATGTACATGCTAGGAGGAAATTCATTGGCACAGTAAGGTTTTGAATTCTTGTCAGGAGTGAGAAGTCTTTTAAAGTTTTTAAACAAGAGTCTGACATGTTCAGATATTTGATTTACTTTCTTTTTCTTTCATTTGTCTTAATCATACACAGCGACACCAATTATATCTGTGTTTTATCTCCTTTGTCTTCTATAAACATTTTTTTCCTATTTTTTTAAACTACTTTTAATTTTAGTTTTTTTCTCCAGCTTGCCTCCCATGGTTTTAACAGCTGTGAAGTTGTTTCACCAAAAGAGATGAGGCTTTTAATGCAGCTTTCAGTGATGGTTACCTTCTTCACTCCCCTTTCATTCCTGACTTTGGTGTTTAGTTCTTTGATCTTATTGTTGTTCTTATTGTTCCTTGAGTCCCTAAACCTTTTTTGAGCTTTTGATTCATAAACAGTTGCATTTAGATTTTTAAAATTGTATTTATTCATTCATGAGAGACACAGAGAGAGAGGCAGAGACATAGGCAGAGGGAGAAGCAGGCTCCCGGTGGGGAGCTAGATGAGGGACTCGATCCCAGGATCCCAGGATCATGACTTGAGCCGAAGGCAGATGCTCCACCTCTGAGCCACCCAGATGTCCTTTGCATTTACATTTTATGCAAACAGCAAAATGTTTGGTAACAAATATAATTTCATCTGGTAAGATTTTGGGGTCTATATTCAACTGTCTTTCCTTCGTAAGATTCCTTTCTTCATGAGATTCTTCTGCCAGGTGTTATTATTCTAGGTTTTATGCTGACTTTCCTTGTATTACCATCATCACTGAATAAGTTTAGTTTTTCCTTTATTGAGTTTTGTGGAAAAATAGGGGTAATGAGAGAGTTGTGCCACTGGTAGCCCCCTTATAATATGCAGTTGTGTACATGTGTGTGGATGTGTGTGGAAGGGGGTGCAAAAATGAGAGAGGAAATACAGTTTATGTTTCTCTTTCTTGTTTTCGTTGAATTACATTGGCTTTTTCCGAGAAAAATAAGATCAAAGATATATGTCATTTTCCTTCTTAAAAATCACTGAGTGCAGTTACATGTTTCCATGATCACTGTAGCTGCACTAAACTGGTTGAAGGAAGGCAAGTAATGAGCAGAGGAGCTGTAAGAAGACTGTTATAAGAGTGCATATAAAATACAGCTCATGGTGTTGAAGTAAAGCAAAGAGAATAGAGGTAAATCAATAAAGACCTAATGATTGTTCCAGGCTCTGCCCTCTATTGCTTATGATCTTTCAAAGGGTGGACATATGTTTATCCATCTGTACATTCACAAGGCCTAAACTGGGCACCAAGTAAATAAAAATGCATATTTACTGCAACCAGACAAGAAAGCATATTTTAATTGTAATTAATTAAAATATTGCCTGAATTAAATATTTTCCATTTCTCTTAGAAACTGCTCAGGTCACAGTAGAGGGGGAGGGATTTGTGTTAGGCTGTTCTGGGGGGTTTCTGTAAACTTTTATAGCTATTTATCTAAAAGCCCTTTAATTTGGAAGTAGCCAATGTGATAAATGATTTCATTCTTAATCAGTTCCACATTTTTTTTTTAGTTCCACATTTTAAAAATGGGAGTGATAATAATAAAATACTACTACTACAACTGACAATAACTTGATGGGTTTTCCAGGGGGGATTAGTCCGTAAATGTTCAATGCGCCTTTCACAGTCTTGATTTGGCCTAAGCACTCCCTAAGGGAGCTCCCACTTACTCTTTCCCTCTCCTTCCTGTAAAAAGTATCTTAGATTTGGTAGATGCTAAACTTAGTCTCCCCATTACAGTTTTTGCTTCTCTTTATTATAGTCCCTTGCACAGAGTTTTATAATCTTCGGCTTATGGGCTTGTGCCTCATTAGACCAGGGATTGGGACAGTTTACCCTCATATCTACCGTACCTGAATATAGCAGATCTTCAGCATATTTTTAATGAATAAAATAATTTATCCCTAATGGCAGGTCATTCCCATCATGGCTGTGGTTACAAATAGCCCTCCCTACTCCCTTTCTTGGACACATACAGATTAAAACAAGGCCACCCACAGCCTTTGATCCTTGGGTTGAACAGAGAGGTTCATCACTAGCAGAAACAACCCAAAATATGCTGTATTTGGAAAAGCACGTTTCTCTGACATATGGGCTTCTATGAGCAAGAGTCACAAGCTATCCTGTTTTGGTGAGTCATACATAGCTCCAGCATCAACCACTTACAGAAGAAAGAGGAGAAAATGGCTTTAATTCATGAAAGAATATATTTCATCAGAGAAGATACATATTTCTGAAGCAGAACAGCATCTTCAGAAAACACAGCCTCTCTCTATAAATGTGTGAAATAGAGCAAAATTGCATTATCATCCAACAGCTAGTTCCCCTCCCCCCATTTCCTTTAAAAGTGTAATTTGTTACTTAGTAAGCTCTTTATTTTTATTTGGGAAATTGAATAGTTGTAACTAACCCCATGGAATTGTGCTTTGTAAAAGTTGGCCTCCTACAAATCAATTTCCCTTCCTTTCTCTCTAGTGGTGCCATAGCTCATCCTTGCAAGACAGTCCGTTGGCAGTTGTAGTCCAAACTCCTGCAGGGTTCTCAGCAGCCCGTTAAGTGATGGATGGCTGGAAAGCTGATGACGGAGAATGGGGAGGGGAGTGTCACCATTTCACTGAAGCTGGCAAGAAGACCTATTGCCATTCTTGAAGCCTAGCGATTCTTTGATAAAAACAAGCATTTTTATAAACTAACTGGTTTTTCATAACCAAAGTGAATGTACTCACCAACTAAAATTTCATCTTGGAATTTTGCCCCTTGCTTATTATATAACAAGAGAGTTAGCTTTGTTTGGGTGAAGGCTTAGTATTTACTAGGTACTTTGCATATCTTGTGATTTAACTCTGATTTTAAAAGAAAAGGTTTGGCGTGGGGGAGGGGCCGATTCAGCCCAGTGCAGAAGTCCCAATCACCTCCCTTGATTGACAGATTTATTCTATTCTTCTTTAATTGATTTTTGAAAACTATGAAAGCAGTCAATACACTATGTATTTTATAAAGACCAACATATTTTAAGAAGAGATACAGAAGGCAGTAGGCCCCTTTTGTACCCTGGATGACCATTCCTAGAAATGCAGCCACATTTTAATACTCTTATCTTTTTATTTTTTTAACTTTAATATTGGGGGGGGTCATAAACACTTTCTTTTGACTCCCTTTTCCAAAGGAAGATAAGAACTAATATCTTTTCACTCACATGTACATTTATGCACATCTTTTAATCACGACCTTCCAAGTATAATTATACCACAATAAAACCTAAAACACTCTAGTGGATCCCTGGTATACTCCCATTGACGATCTTGTCACTGTACCAAACTTTCTTTATTCTCTTGGCCAAAAATTATATTTATTTCCATATAGTTATGTAATTATTGTACCCAACTGAGCCACCAGTTTTTATACTGATTATATTTCTGGGCTTCATCTTCTTCTTCTTTTTCTTTTTTTAGATTTTATTTATTTATTCTTGAGAGACACAGAGACATAGGCAGAGGGAGAAGCAGGCTCCATGCAGGGAGCCTGATGAGGGACTTGATCCCAGGACTCCGGGGTCATGCCCTGAGCTGAAGGCAGACGCTCAACCACTGAGCCACCCAGGTGTCCCTACATTTCTGTTTTTGTATCATTTTTTTGTTCATTTGTTTTTATTGGGGTTAATTATTTTTTCCTTTTATAATTTGCTCAGATTTTAAAGTGCCTACCATTAAATTAACCTGTATTTTCTTTTCTTTTTTTAAAGATTTTGTTTTTTAAGTAAGCTCTACACCCAACATGGGGTTCAAACTTAACCCTGAGATCAAGAGTTGCATGTTCTACCCACTGGGCCAGTCAGGCACCCTAGCTTGTATTTTCAAATGGAACTGCAAAGTTCCTTTCAGTGTGAACAAAGACAGTACTTTGTTCATCTGTTCTCGTTTCTTAAACTTGAATATGATCCATTCAAAATTTTTTGTCTTCTGGTTCCTATGAGGAATATTTATGCCCTAGGCTGTTTTATCAGTCATCCTGAGATGTTTTTAATCTCCACCATCCTGGTGGCTCCTTTTTCTTCTCCTTTCCTGTGTTAAATTCAAGTTTTCTTGAGTTTTTAATCTTCCTCTTTTTTCGTTTATTCCCTCAATTTTTGGAGCATACCCTCTAACAGATTCTTGGGGGGAAAATGAATAGGAGGAGCTAAATTCTTCAGGACTATGTATGTCTAAAAGTGTCTTCATGTCAAATAACACTTGGATAATTTTCATATAGAAATACAGGTTGTAAGGAGAACCATAATAGATCACAGAACCATAAAGGTGAGGAAATACCAGATAATGTGAGGCCTTCTGGGCCTTGGCTAGACATTTGAAATGTATTGTGAATGAAAGAGAAAGCCATTAGACAGAAGCAAAATATCAAAATGTAATTTTGATTTTTTTAAAAGTATTCTTTTGCTTTCATATAAAGACTAGACTCTAGGGGGATTAGAGGTAAAGCAGAAAGGCTTGTTGAACATGATCGAAATAATCCAAGTGGAAGAACTTGAACTCAGTTTGTAATTTAGGAGGAGTTGGTGGGATAACATTGGTATGGTATAAATAGTGATGCCACTTGCTGATATAAAGAAAATTGGAAGAGAAATAAGTTGAGAGGGCAATAAATGGATAAAAATCCAGGATATTTATTTTAGTGAACGTTACTTTTGAGAGGGGATGCCAAATGGCAGCTATCTGGATCTGGAGTTTAGAAAAGTTAGACATGCTATTAAAGCTATGGAACCAGATGACATTGTAAAGAATACGGGTTAGCAAACTGTAGCCAGTAGGCAGCCAGAGTTTTGTCAATAAAGTGTGTGTGTGTGTGTGTGTACGTGCATGCACGCACACGCATGTGTGTGTAAATAAAGTTTTATTGGAACACAGCCATGCTTATTTTTTAATGTAATGTCTGTGGCTACTTTCATGCTATAGTGGCAAAGTTAAGCAGTTGTAAGTGAGCTCATATAACTCCAAAGCCAAAAATATTCACTATCTGGTTTTACAGAAGAAGTTTGGCAACTGCTAACCTAGGAAATAAATATAGATGAAAAAGAAAGAAAAGTCAAGGATGAGCTCTGGGGTTTCCCAACATTTAAGGATTAGGAATATTAAGGTGATTCAGCAAATGACAGGGAGAAGAAGCAGTCAGTGAAAAGAGTAAAAGCAGCTAAGTGTAATGTCCCAGAAACCAAGCAAAGACAATGTCTTAAGAAGAAGGGGATATTCAATCATGGCAGATGTTCTTGAGGAATAAATTAAGATGAGGATTGATATTTGATCACCACATTTGGTAAGATGAACTGCAGGGCCCTTGACAAGAACTTAGAGTGGAGTGTCACTAACAAAGTCTGATGGGGATGGATTCATGAAAGAAGAGAAGAGAAAGAAGAGGAAAGAGTGGGTGTGTGTGGTAAGAACGCTTAACAGTGAAATCTACCTTCTTAACAAATTTTTAAATATACAATATAGTATTGGGCAGCCCAGGTGGATCAGCGGTTTAGCGCCACCTTGGGTCCAGGGCGTGATCCTGGAGTCCCGGGATTGAGCCCCACGTCGGGCTCCCTGCATAGAGCCTGCTTATCCCTCTGCCTGTGTCTCTGCCTCTCTGTGTGTGTGTCTCTATGAATAAATAAATAAAATCTTTAAAAATATACATACAATACAGTATTGTTAACTATAGGTGCAAAGTAGGATAAAGTGGTACAGCCACTATAGAAAACTGTATGAAGATTCCTCAAAAATAGAAATAGTATACGATGCAGTAATCCCACTTCTGGGTATTTATCCAAAAGACGTGATACCAGGATCTCAAAGGGAGATTTGCACTGTCATGTTCATTGTGGCATTATTCACAATAGGTGAGACATAGAAGCAATCTAAATGTCCATTGATGGCTTAATGAGTAAAGAATATAAATAATATTTTGAGCTTTGAGGTAAAGACAAGCAGAAAAATAGAGTGATAACTGAAAGGAGGCAAGGATCCAAAGAAGGCAAGCAGATTGGTTTGCCAGGAAGCAGACTTTGAGGTGGACATTGGCATGCAGAAAGTTTACTAGATCATGCTTTCAGAGTCAACATCTTCAGAGGGGAAGACAAGACTAAACAGAGGGAAAAGTTGGCTCAAATGAAGTCCAACAAAAGCTTCAACCAACTCTGGGAGAGCTTTGAAGCTGAGATGACCCTTCAGAGACATCCTTTGGTAGAAGGAGGGGTCAGGCCTAATTCTGCCCTCACTGATTTGTCATTGGATGGAGACAAGAAGGAAGGACACTATTGCTCAAGGTGGCCCTGCCCCACTAAAGCATGACGATAAGAGCTATTGGTCAGTCCATTCCCAGCAGCTGGAAGAACAAGGCTTCCATCTCAAAGAGAGACCTGAATGGCATATTCTAGAACTCATTTGAGAGGAGCTTTAACAAATGGGACTTTCTGCTTTCTGTTGCAGTCTATTCAATGCTTCTCTCCCATTTTCCTTCACAGAAGACCATGAAATTTACCCCATGACCCGACAGCCGTTGGACTCTATCATATGCCTTATCTAAAAAGGATGGAAAGTCAAAAAAATTATTTCACTTGCCTGGCTTGGCTCCTCTTCTTTTAAAGGACATTAACATAACCATTAGCTTTTACTTAAAGAATTAAGGATTATTGTTTGGATCCAGAAATACTTCCCAAAGACTGCTGGTCCTCCTCTATAAAAATCAGACATAAAAGAGATTGAGTGTAACATGAAATCAATGGCTGGTACCTTTGGCCTTTGGAAATAGGTTTAGTTTTAAAACTAAATTAGAAAGGAAGGAATTTTCATATTGCTTAATGTCTCTTGTTAAATAGTTTCTATCATGTTCCTCTCATCTAATAAATATCTCTTATTTATGGCTGCTTTATCACTTTGGAATCATAGGTGAAAAGAACTCATCCAGCCTCTCATCCAACCATCTCCCTACTACAAAGACACCTGCTATAAATGATTTGGCTGGTGCTATCCATCTCTGCTTGCAGACATCAAGGAGTAAGGATCTCAGCAAATGTTTTCTCATACTGAGTAAAAATGGAGGAAAGTCTTTCAGAGATTTATGGGTAACTTCAGTCTTCTTTCTTCCCTAATACTCCTCTTCTGCTGGCTAAAAATCTCCTTCATATTCTTTTAATTTAGTTGGCATTTCCATACTAAGTCATCATACTAGGCCAGACATGGGCTAAATTCTTAGGATATATAATATCTCCTAAACACCAGGAGATAATTTCTAGTATTGTCATTATCCCTATTGCTCTCCTGTGTCGTTTCTAATCTTAAATGGGGTGCTTCCTCTTGGTTAAGGATTTATTTCTTGCTGCATTTTCTTTCTTGTGCCAGATTCTCCCCCACAGAATGTCCTAGCTAACAGATACCATTACTGTGCACTTACCCTGTGACAGGCACTATGCTAAGCACTTTACAATAACTCTCTCATTTAATAGTTACAAAAAAAAAAAAAACCCTTGAGGTAAATACTTCTGTTGTTCCTATTTTACAGGTAAGGAAACAGTCTTTGTAAGCTTAGGTAACTTGCCCAAGACCTTAGGTAGCAGGTCTGTACTTACCTCTGTTACCATGGCTCTAAGGAGCATCTAATGCCAGTCACCTGGCAAGTGGATATCACCCCTGTTTGGGTTGAATTGTATCCCCAAAAAAGATATGTTGAGGCCCTGACCCAGGTTTTACATTCTCAGAATATGAATTTATTTGGAAATGGGATTGTTGCAGATGTAACCAGTTAAGATGAGGTCATCCTGGAGTAGAGCAGACTCTCAATCTAATACGACTGTGTCCTTGTAAGAAGAGAGAATTTGGACATGGATGGACAGAAGATGGCCATGAGGGGAAAGAGGCAGATATTGGAGTTATGCAGCCACCAGCTGCGGAATGCCTGAAGCTACCAGAGGCTGGAAGCCACTAGGAAGGATCCTCCTCGAGAGCCTTCTGAGGGAACACAGCTCTGCCAATGCCTTGCTTTTGGAGTCCAGACTCCAGAAATGCAACACAGTAAATGTCTAATGTTTTAGGCTGCCCAATTTGTAGTATTTTATTGTGGCAGCATTAGGAAATGAATACAACCCCTCAATTAGGACTCTGTTCTGTGCTTCAGACTCACCTCACCAAATGTTCCTCGACATCTTTCCACAAGGGTCTCCTAGGGAGATAGCATCTGACATGTCACACACTGACTTTACAACCTTGTCTGCCCTCTGGACTATGCTCACCTTCCAGTGCACCCCTCTGTTCAGCACTCAGTCCCCTTATTCACAGCTGCTCGTACATGAAAGACTGTTGTTGATGTTTCATTCATCCTTAGATATTTACTGGGTGGCTGCTAGACGCCAGACCCTGGGAGAGGTGGCAAGAGCAGAAAACATTAAAACAGGCTACCACCTGCTCTAAGCAGAGTACTCCTCTGAGGGCTTCATATAGATGACCTCATTTATTCCTCAGAGCAGTTCTATGAGGTAGAACGAGTAGCCCACCCATTTAACAAGTGAGGAAACAGGCACAGAGAAGTGGAGTGACTTGTGTGAAATCATACAGCTGGCTAGTAGCAGGACCAAGATTTGAACCCAAGCAGCCTGGCTCCAGAGTCTATGGATTCATGACTGAGCCTTCCTGTCTCTTTGGAAGAAACAACTGCCTTCATGCATGATACAGAATTTTAGTGGAGGTAGAACATGAAAGAAATATGTGAGTGACTGTAATGATACAAACCATGATGAGTGATCTGAATGAAAATTAAACAGCATTGGATGAAAGGCTGGAGGCTCAGGTTTCTCCAGGGAAGAAACACTCCACCAGGTAAAGAGGGAAGAGAAGAGCATTTCCAGGCACAGGGAGCAATGGATATGCAGCCTATGATTGAATCAGACTAGATGTCTCCCCTGCCACGCCCTGGTTCAGCTGGTCACTGAGTGCTGTTGAACCCATTTGTCCATCTCTCTACTTGTTCTCCATCACTTCTAGAAAACTGTAATGGCCTTCTGACCACTTTCTCTGCATCCACTCCTGATGCCTCTGTTGGAATGCCGCACAGCCACCAAAGTTATGCAAATTTTATCAGGCTTCCTGTTGAAAGCTGCAATAGGTTTCCTGTTGCTTCAGATGGATTCCCAAATATTTGCCCTGGTGCTATGGACACCTGAGATATTGGTCTGTCTTGTGTCCTTTGCTCTGATAATGACAATTCATACTCCCTGCCTTTGTCTTTGGAAAGTCCCTCTCTACCAAATACTTCATGAGACTTTGGAGGCTCTGCCAATTACAGGACTTTGTCTTCCATGCGGTTGAGCATATGACCAAGCCCCGATCTATCTTTATAACCTGTCTCCTTAGTCACAGTAACCTAAAACAGAAGATCTCAAAATTGAGTGCTCTAGAATCACCTGAAGGGCTTATGAAAACAGATCAGGCCTCAGAATTTCTGATTTCATCAGCTTCGGGTAAGACCTGAGAATTTGCATTTGTAACCCATCCTGAGGTGATGCTGCTGACCACATGGATGCTGAGGGTCAAGTATAGATCTGAGGCAAGCCAGAGAAGTTTATATGTACTCAAAAGAAGAAAGAAAAGTTGTCTACCTCCTTTGTAATCTAAGAAGCTAGGAAGATGTTGGGAGCCACCAGTGGTCAAAATCTCTCAACCCCTAACACCTGGGAAGAGTCTATTTGTAGGATGAGATAATGTGGCTGAAATGAAAAGGAAAATAGACATAAAAGGTAAAGAGAGTCTGTGAAACATGATTTTAGTCCCTGGATCTAATTATCACCAAAGCTAGTTTTACTCCTATTTTCTCTTTTAATGTAATCAAATATATCCGCCCTTACCTCCACCCCCTCACCGCTTGTCCCATGGACACTTTCTTATCCATGATACTTAGGGTATTTTTTTCAGTTACTTGCAAACTGCAACAAATTGTCCCTGACATGAAAGCATGGCCTTCAACACCTTGTCTCAACTGTTCCCAGCCTGTTCTACTCTGCTTCACCCAAGTTTGTTAATCTTTCCAATTTTCTTTACCTTCCTCAGGGCCTTTGCACATCTGGGTGTTTATCACAGAAGGTTCTCCCCAACTCACAGAACCAGCTTTAATTACCACCCAGAAAGTAAGAATATGTATAATTAACTGTTTAATTTATATCTTCTCCAGTGTAAATTCCATAAAGGCACAGGATTATATCTTAGTTAGGACTCAGAAAGATTAGATAAATTATACTTCATCAAAATTAAATTGCGTAAAAGGATACTATCATCAGAGTGAAAGGCCATCCACAGATTAAAAGCAAATCTTTGCAAATCATATATCTGATAAAGGATTAGTATCCAAAATATAAAAAGAACTCCTACAACTGAGCTAAAAAATAAGCAACCCAATTTAGAAATGGGCAAAGAAAAAAATTTAAAAATTAAAAAAAGATGGGCAAAGGACTTGAATAGACGTTTGTCCAAAGAAGGTATACAAATAGCCAAATAAACACATGAAAAGATGCTCAAAATCCCTAATCATTGGCTAAATGCAAATATAAACTATAATGAGATACTGCTTCATACCCATTAAGATAGCTATTGCTTGAAAAAAAATTAAAAAATAACAAGAGTTAGTGAGGATGTAGAGAAATTGAAATGTTTATGCACTCCTGATAGGAATGTAAAATAACACCACTGCTATGGAAGACAGCATGTCAGTTCCTCCAAAAAATTAAACATAGGATTATCTCATGACCCAGCAATTCCACTTTTGGGTATATACCCTTAAGAATTGAAAGCAGACTCAAACAGAGATTTGTACATCCAGATACCTATCATCATTATTCACCACAGCCATAAGATAAAGGCAACCTGAAGTCCATCAGGAAATGGATGGTTAAACAAATTATGGTATCTACATATGATGGAATATTAATCATCCTTAAAAAGGACTGAAATGCTGACACATGCTACAACACGAATGAACCTTGAAGACGTGCTAAGTGAAATAGGTCATACTCAAAAGGACAAATATATGATTTCACTTACTAAAGCAGTCAAATTTATGGAGACAAAAAGCAAAATGACAGTTGCAAGGAGCCAGGGAGAGGGGAAATGGGGAGTTACTGTTTAATGGATAAAGAGTTTCAGTTGGGGAAGAAGGAGAGATTCTGGAGATGAATGATGGTGATGGGTATACAACAGTGAAAATATACTTCATGCTACTGAATTGTACACTTAAAAATGATTACAGTAGTAAATTCTATGTATGTTTTACTACCAAAAAACCCCTCAATCAGCAACACTACTATAATGCTTGGCACATAATAGGTGCTCAATAAATATTGATTAAAGATGAATAGTGAATGAATCAAAAAGTGATAAATCAATGAATCTATTAAAAGAAAAAAAATAAATTTATTTTATTTATTTATAATATTGATGTAGAAGGAAAAGCACAACCTCTTTGAAAGCCAAAAATAGTTTACAAGACATTATGTATACTAATATAATCTTATTTTCCTAAGGAAAAAAAAATATAGTCAAACGTAAACACAGAAAAAAGTCTGTAAGTTCGATCCATTAATTGTGGTTATTTCTGGAGTAGAATTATGGGTGATGGACTTTTAGTTTCTACTTTATATACTTTAGTACTCCTTGAAGGTTTTAAAATAAGCACAAATTACTTCTTATATTAAGAAGCAATCAATACATATCCTTCCATTTTGAAAAATAAATGCAGAGTTTGAAATGAAATGCAACACTTTCGATGTGGTCTAACCAGAGCACATTGAAGATGGCCATTGCTTGCTGAGTTTGGAAGGCTGGACTTCTAATTTAAGACGGATA